>NC_081350.1:57933266-57941507 GCF_029784015.1 Lycium ferocissimum
TATAAGACAAAGTTGAAAGGGTTACGAACATTGTATTACGCTCAAAGTACGAATTAAGGTATGTGAGGCTAACTATCTACGTTAGGGAATGTTCATGATTCTCCCTGCCTGCATTCTTCATCTTGTCGGTAATTTGACTCAGAATATAGTTTTAGCCCTAGTTTTAATAATATGATGTAGAGTTGTTATCTTAGGGTTGCGATTCTGATCGTTCATGGTTGTCATTTGAATATCATGAACTCGGCACGTAGTCTTTATAGACTTATGTATTGTTACCACGCTGAGTCTCGATCTAGAAATTAATGCTCGAAACGATCGGTGTTTTCAATTCGGTCTGACATGTCTATTTCGGTTGACATTGTTCATTGTTGTTATGGTCTCGGTCTTATTAATTAACCATAATTAAACATATGTGATTTGCCCGGGGACACGGTCTTGTGTATGCGTATACATGGCCAAGGCCATTGGCCCGACGCCTCTTGGGCGAGGCCATAGCGTGCATTTATTTGGGCAGCCAACGTATACGAAACACGAATAATACGGATGATTCGAGATACGAGAGCGGGGAGTATTCGTATCTCTCTTCCTTGCTATTACGATTCCGATTACGATTATCGGTTTTCGAGTTTCAATTTCGGTATTTTATTGCTTCGGTTGCTTTACATACATACAATTCAAATGTGCGTGTCCCTTTTATTGCTTGGGGGCTGCGTCTCGCGATGCGAGCGACGATATACGAGGTTGACGACTCGGTATTTAGGAGTGCACGTATCGGCCTACTAGTGAGCCGAATTTCCTTCGGGCATTGTCAGTATCCGATTATTTCGGTTTATAGCCTTTTATTCGGTATTCTTGAGAGGCTTCATAGACACGATTCGAGACGATCAGATATTTGTTATGTTAGTCTTGTTATGACGGTTATACTCGATTGTTCGATTGTTTTGGTTTAGCCATGTTGGCTACTTTCGAATATTCGGATTGTCTAAGTATTTCGGAATTATGATATTTCAGTCAGACTTTTAGTTAATCAGCATGTGTTAGTTTTATTTTTATAAGCCAGTTATGTTTTGGTATCACATGTGATTCAGCCAGCCAGTTGGTTCGCTCGGTCATATGCAGTCAGGCACCGGGTGTCGTGTTACGTCCAGGCCCAGGTTCGGGGCGTGACATAAGATTCCTCATGGCCACCTAAACTAATGCTTGTTCCAATTTGACACCTAACCATCTGAATTTGAACCACTTTAACACTTTTTGCTGAGGTGGCCAAAAACGTGTTATTTACCCTCTTTAAGCGCGTGAAACGAATCCAAATAATATTTTTTCCCAGCTTATACACCTAATAATATAATCTAAATAATTATAATAAAAAAATTAACTAAAAAAAAAAGGAGGAAGACGATTGAACTGGTCTTCCTCCTCAATTCTTCCATCCAACTAATTTTTCCCACCTACAATTTCCCGTTAAATGTCTCTGTCTGTGATTAAACATACATTTTTTTATTTTTTTTTTTTTAGTTTCTTTGTATTTTGTTCATTAGAAATCCTATCGATTTAGGTCTCAAAAATTTCTGCCGAAGCTCATTTTTTCAACAGAATTGACACGAATTAATTATTTTTTCGGGTGAAAGTACATTCTTGCTCCTCGTAATCGTGGGAAATGGGATGGGAAAAATGGTTACTAGTTGGGAAGAAGGTGAAATGAGGGTGTGACCAACTCCACAGTAGGTGGGAGTTGGCGTCTTGCAGCCGTGAGAGGGGAGTGGGGTTCGGTGGGGAAGAAGAGTGGGCGGGGGTGGGGGGTGTGGTGTGGTGTTTGGGTTAATTAAAAAAAAATTATTTGTATTTTTGATTTATTTAAATAAAGTTACCTTTTAAAAAAAATATTTGGATTCAAATGCCACGTGTCATTATTTAATTCGTCACTTTGCCATGTCACCAGCGAGTGTACTACGCGCATCACACACATTTTGCCACCTCAGCAAAAAGTATTAAAGTGGTTCAAATTCGGATGGTTTAGGTGTTAAATTGGAATAAGCATCAGTTTAGGTGCCCATGAGGAATTTCAGGACTAGTTTAGGGGGCCGCTTATGACTTTGGCCTTAAATAAAAGTCACAAAGGTCTCAATTTATTTTGACAACAAAAATATCAATCGTGTTTACTTACATGATATAGTACCAAACTACTTATTTTAAAATATATTACTCACTCTGTGCCAATTTATGTGATACATTTTTCTTGTTAATATATGTTCCAAAAAAAAAAAAATACATTTTCATATTAAGAAATTATTTAACTCAAAACTTGTCAATTTACCCTTAATGAAATGATTTACAACCACATAAATATCTATGACTTGCTCTTCATTTCTTTTACGAACTCCGTGCTTAATTAAACTATATCACATATAAATTGTGATTGAGGGAGTACTAATTGTTTTATAATATTTACATATACTCTCTTTGTCCCAATTTATATGACACACTTTTTCTTTTAGCCAATTTAAAAAAAAATGACACATTTTCTTATTTAAAATAATTTAACTTTAAATTTTACCTTTTATGCTTAACGAAATAATTTATAACCACATAAATATTTTTTAATTTGTTTTAAACACCTCAAAATTCAAATGTTCCTTTGTCTTAAATTTCGTGGCCAGTCACTGCGACGGAGGGAGTATTAAGGACCAAATGAAACAAAGTCCACAAACACAGGTGCTTTCTTGGGAGAAACCTTGTGGATAGCAAAAATCTCAAATTTGTGCAAACGCAAATGGCATCGAGGGATATACGCCCAAAGCAGAGCAAAACCACAAACCCTACACTTCCACCAGAACTCATCACTGAGATCCTGTCAAGATTACCAGTGAAATCCCTCTTGAAATTCAGGTCTGTTTCAAAATCTTGGCTTTCTTTGATCTCTACCCCTCAATTTATCAACACCCATCTCATCTTATCCACTAGTAATAACAACAAGGACTACACCCACCATATGCTTACTTTGAATATTACTGCACCTACGTACTCTCTTTATGAGTACAGTCTGCAAGATATTACTCTTAAGTCATTGTTTTATGAGTCTGTTACTGAGCCACTTGACTTGGATTATCCTATGCAATCGAATGGATTGTACAAGAAATTGCATAATTATCTTTGGATTGTAGGTTCTGTCAATGGATTGATTTGTCTTGCCATTGAGAAGTATGACTTGGTTCTGTGGAATCCATCGATTAGGAAGTACAAAAAATTGCCTGATTCTAGACCTACTTTAATGAAGGCAGATTGTTGTCCTTTATATGGTTTTGGATATGATGAGTTCCATGATGATTATAAGGTAGTGGGTGTTTTTTTAAAATATGGCGGGGATCAAGTTGAGGTCAAAATATATAGCCTACAGAGTGATTCTTGGAAAAGTGTTGATGATCGTCCGACTAGGCACCTATTAAATATTTCGGGCAAGTTTGTGAATGGGAAACTTTATTGGGTTACTTGCCGTGATATATTTAATATGTATAAGGACTGGAACATCATTTCTATTGATTTGGCTGATGAGAAATGGGGAAAGGTTGAACAGCCCTCCTATGGAGAAGGATATTTTGAGTTGAAGCTTGGAGTGTTTGGAAGTGATCTTTCTGTCCTTTGTGATAATCTGGTAACTCATGTAGACGTTTGGGTTATGAAAGAGTATGGGGTTAAAGAATCTTGGACAAAGATGTTTACTATCAAGTATCCTGATGATCCTTTTGTGGATTATGATTATCTGTTCTTTCCACCCTCTTTCATATCAAGTAAAGGTGAAATTTTGGTTTATTTTGGATCAAGTAAATATATGACATGTTCTACTTCACATGATCGAAAAAGTTATTTCATGACATACAATCCAAAGGATGACTCGTTCAGATTTTCAGAGGTTACTAACATTGACGGTTGGCGTTGGGCGGAAATCTATGTTGAAAGCCTAGTTTGTCCTTTATCTACAGAAGGGACAAAGAATGTAACAAAAACAAAGGCTGGAAAAGCTCAGATCATGACAACCGAGCAACAAATAACTTGTAAGAGTTCCACTCTATGCATTTTCCTCAAATGCTATTAAATTCCGTTTGTTATCTCAAATATAGACAATGCATATGTAAAAGATGTCTTTAAACCGTATTGCTTGAGGATCTCATTAGTCATTTTCCCTTCATGCACTTCTTTCATGAAGCAATAATGTTGTCTTCTAGTTCAAACTAAATATCACTGGACATTGTCTCTCTTCTTGAGCAGTGTTTTAAGGGGATGTTGTGCCAATAGATATAGTAAGAATGAAGACTACCAGGAAAATAGAAATGGTAACCGATGAAATTGCCGTTGATGCCTAGGTGTACCCCTTCCCAGGGTTGTTGTTTGATCTATCTTCTCTAACTAATCTTTTTCAGGTGAAAACTTAACTGGGAACAAAAAGAAATTGCAGTAATTATGCAAAAAGGATTAAGGTCATGCATATTATATAGTTTTGGGCTTTTCCATTGCTGCTAATAGTTAACTCTTTATATCTGTTTTGAACTTGTTTTGGTGTTTTCCTTGCCTGCTTATCAGTAATCACTTACTGTTTATTTCTTCATGACCGTCTTCTTATTCCCTCACTCATTTGGTCAATCAAAGGATGAATTAATCTTCTGCCACTTTGATAGTTACATTGACATGAACAAGAGTGAATTGCAAGGATAAAGCATATTATTAAGCTAATTTAGCTGTTATCATCATGAGTGTGGGTGTGGTACCAAGGAACAGGGGAATATAGTATAAAGAGATTTTGGGATGAACTTCGTTTAAGAGGACCCTATATATTGTAAGGAAGATAAATGCATTCTCTTGTAATCTTTGTTGTATTGAACAAGAATTATTCCCGCTATAGTAAATTCTTTTATCTTGTTTCCAGATAGAGCGGCAAATCATATCCTATGATTTGACTTTTTTAAGTGTTCTTATACATTTTGTTCCATCTTTCAAAATATTAGAAGTTAAAATATTTAGGTTCAACGGTTGTGTATCACCAATTGAGATACCTTTGTGTTATTTTCTCTTTACATGTTACACTGGAAAGTGATTTGTTGCTTCTTCATCAATTTTATTCTTTTATTTTTATTGATGTCTTTAACTTGGCCATGTTGTTCCTTCATGTTTCTTCTATGGTTGACAGGATTCTGCTGTTGTTGCTCAGAGTCCTGCTCCAACACTTGGAGAGCCCATGAAACCTGCTTGATTTGAGAAACTTTAGGGACTTTTTTTGTTCACAGGTATAATTTTTAAGGATGTAGGTTTGGTTGTGAATATAGCATAGGGTTGTTTTTGGCCAAAAAACTCGGAGAATTACTTATTATGAAGGCAAACATACATAAATTTTCCTTGAACATTTCGTTTTATTTTGATTATTATTGATTCTGGGACGACCACGAGGAACCATTTGATGCATCCTTCTTGTGGTTTTGTTGCTTGGTGAAGGATTACTCTGTTCGTCCATTCTTATGGTTTTTACGAGGAATCATTCGATGCGTCCTTCTTGCAGTTTTGCTGCTTTGTTGAGGTGAGAATAGAGAACAAGTGATTTGTCTCCAAAATTTGATCCCATTATTGAAAATCTGCTTTTCTTCAGTTTCTGCAAGAAGATAAAGTATTTATCTTTTATCAAATTTACCAAATTTGAGCTTGCTCCATGTTTTCGGCCCCCAAGGAAAATCAACAACATTAATGCATGCCAAAAGTATAAAAAAAGTATTTCGTAAATTCAATCAAGTTACTAGCTCTTTATGTATACTCTCGTATAGGAAGTTTTCAAATTAGACATTTTGCTGCATGGTTGCATACTTGCAGGATAACAATTTTTTAGAAATTTTGTCTAAAAGGAAAAGAAAGTTATCATTCAATTATGAGGTATTTCAATAAGGGAAAAGGGTCAAATATACCCCTCTACTTTAGTTTATTAGTCAACTTTGCCCTCCGTTAGCAAAAGTAGTTAAATATACCCCTCACGTTAATAGAGTGTGCATTTATATCCCTAAGTGGATGGAAATTCCCCAAATCAGCTGAAATTAACCATTTAACTAAAAAAAAGCATGCCCCAACAATTGACCCGACCCGACCCGACCCATGATTTCAACAGACTTGAGAGGAAAATTGTCTACTCCAAACTTTATACTTATCAGTTACATCGTGATTTTGATATAGGAAGTCTTCTGTAATTCCAAATTATATGGGGTCTCAGGATTTGACTTTCATTTTTTGTGTGTGTTGCTTTGCTTTTGTGTGGCATATTTGCTTCCCATTTTAGTCTTGAGTTTAGTACGTACATGCTGATTTTATAGATCTTGAAGGCTCATTTTAGTCTCCACAATAAGCATCTACAGATTTACTTATGATTTCTTCCGCGAAATGAAAATACGCCTCCATTCAACTACATCAAAATATAATTGTGAAGATCAAATTAACAAAATCAGTACCAGTTAATCTATTGATTTAACTGAAATGGCTAATTTCATCGGCATGTTGTTTGCATTATGTAGGGGAACCATCAGAGAAATCTTTTGAAATCATGGGTCGGGGCGGGTCAATCGTTGGGGTATGATTTTTTTAAATTCATCAATACACTTATTTGATTTGGGGATTTCCATCCACTTAGGGTATAAATGCACACTTTACTAAGCGGGAGGGGTATATTTATTACTTACATGGGCAAAATTGACTAATAAACTAAAAGTAGAGGTATATTTGACCCTTTTCCCTTTCAATAAATATGATACAATAAATTAAATTGAGGTATAATTTTCAAGAAATTAATGAAACGACGTGAAATCGTGAATACTAGTAAGCATTATTAACTACTAGTAGTAGTTGTTTTTTGTACTGGCGGATCTAGAGCACAATTTCTACTGAGAATCTATATTAGTAGGTAGTAGCTTTTACTAAATTCAGAAATTTATTAAATATCTATAAATATTTAATTATAAACTCAATTCTTATTGAATATTAAGTTGAGATTACTGGTACGTTAGCCGGTAGGTATTTAAGCATATGAATAGTGGTATCGTTCAATAGGTTACGCTCAACTATAATGAACTCACAAAATCAAAGGTGCAGTGAATTGTGGCAAAAAATTTAAAATTGAACTTATTGAATCTAAATGTTAACTTATTTACGTGCTTAAGGCAATGACATTTCCAACTGTTGATGCCACGAAAATTTGTCGTCGAGAGGTAGGTACCAAAGCACATACTACGTCATCAATTAAAGAAAGCACATCGAGACAAAAAGGAAATTAAAAAACTAAAAAAAATGGATTGGCTGGTCAAATGTGGAACTTTTTATGCAAACTTTATAATTTATTGCACTTGTTATCTAATTAAGAACTTCTCTTTTTTATTGTTGGTATCTGTATAGCTTTGTTGTTAATCTTGACATTGAAATGATTATTCACACTTAGGTTGTGTTTGGCATAGAAAACATTTTCTTGAAAATAAGTGGTTTTTTTTTACTTATTTTTGGTATTTGATAAATAAGCAAAAAATATTATAAAACATTTTGTATATAATAAAAACCAATGACGGGGGTGGGGAGGGGGGGGGGTGGAGGGGTTGGGCGTTATGCTCAAAATTAAAATTTTTTAAGGGGTTCAAAAAATATAAAGAAGTAAACGCGCGAAGAATCGAGGATTCAAACACGTAAACACAAACCGATGTATTAAAATTCACTATATATAAACTAAAAAAATTAACCTTGTATATATAGTGTAATTTTTCGCCAAAGAAGGTTCGGATGGATCCGCTTTCCCCTACTTGACTCACTTCAAAGAGGTAGGTGTTGGATGGTGAGGAGTAAACAAACAATGTGGAATGCTGCTTATAAAACTTGTTTTACCTACTTTACTAGGGAAGTGATTTCTTTTTATTTAACTTATTGTTTTTCCAAAAAAATGTCTTTAATAAAATTTTGACCAACCAACATGGAGAAATTCCATACCAACCACACGAGTCCGCGACTTAAGCACAAAAAATAAAAGTTGTCACGGAAACTAGTGTAGAAAAAAAAAAATTCCATTAGTAGTATTCACGCACGAAATTCGTGCGTGAAAGGAGCTCAGCTATGAAATGCGAGTTTGAGCCTTTTGCATAATTCGTCGTGCGTGGCTTGTTTTTTTTTTTTTTTTTTGCGTTACCTTTAAACCGTTTTTTTTTCTTTTGGGGGAAAGATTAGTCTATTTCAAAATTT
>NC_081350.1:57941607-58072932 GCF_029784015.1 Lycium ferocissimum
AAAAAAAGTATTTCTAAATTTAATAAGTTACCTTTTGAAACTCTCGTATAGGAAGTTTTCAAATTAGACATTTTGCTGCATGGTTGCATACTTGCAGGGATAACAATTTTAGAAATTTTGTCTAAAGGAAAAGAAAGTTATCATTCAATTATGAGGTATTTCAATAAGGGAAAAGGGTGAAATATACCCCTCTACTTTAGTTTATTAGTTAACTTCGCCCTCCGTTAGCGAAAGTAGTTAAATATACCCCTCACGTTAATAGAGTGTGCATTTATATCCCTAAGTGGATGGAAATCTCCAAATTAGCTGAAATTAATCATTTAACTAAAAAAAAGCATGCCCCAACAATTGACCCGACCCGACCCATGATTTCAACAGACTTGAGGCAGAAAATTGTCTACTCCAAACTTTATACTTATCAGCAGACTGTGATTTTGATATAGGAAGTCTTCAGTAATTCCAAATTATATGGGGTCTCAGGATTTGACTTTCATTTTTTGTGTGTGTTGCTTTGCTTTTGTGTGGCATATTTGCTTCACATTTTAGTCTTGAGTTTAGTATGTACATGCTGATTTTATAGATCTTGAAGGCTCATTTTAGTCACCACAATAAGCATCTACAGATTTACTTATGATTTCTTTTGCGAAATGAAAATACGCCTCCATTCAACTACATCAAAATATAATTGTGATGATCAAATTAACAAAATCGGTTTTTGATTAATCTATTGATTTAAGCTGAAATGGCTAATTTCATCGGCATGTTGTTTGCATTATGTAGGGGAACCATCAGAGAAATCTTTTGAAATCATGGGTCGGGGCGGGTCAATCGTTGGGGCATGATTTTTTTAAGTTAAATGGTTAATTTCAACTGATTTGGGGATTTCCATCCACTTAGGGGTATAAATGCACACTTTACTAACGGGAGTGGTATATTTGATTACTTTCGCTAACGGAGGGCAAAATTGACTAATAAACTAAAGTAGAGGGGTATATTTGACCCTTTTCCCTTTCAATAAATATGATACAATAAATTAAATTGAGGTATAATTTTTCAAAGAAATTAATGAAACGACGTGAAATCGTGAATACTAGTAAGCATTATTAACTACTAGTAGTAGTTGTTTTTTGTACTGGCGGATCTAGAGCACAATTTACTGAGAATCTATATTAGTAGGTAGTAGCTTTTACTAAATTCTGAAATTTATTAAATATCTATAAATATTTAATTATAAACTCAATTCTTATTGAATATTAAGTTGAGATTACTGGTACGTTAGCCGGTAGGTATTTAAGCATAAGTGAATAGTGGTATCGTTCAATAGGTTACGCTCAACTATAATGAACTCACAAAATCAAAGGTGCAGTGAATTGTGGCAAAAAAATTTAAAATTGAACTTATTGAATCTAAATGTTAACTTATTTACGTGCTTAAGGCAATGACATTTCCAACTGTTGATGCCACGAAAATTTGTCGTCGAGAGGTAGGTACCAAAGCACATACTACGTCATCAATTAAAGAAAGCACATCGAGACAAAAAGGAAATTAAAAAACTAAAAAAAATGGATTGGCTGGTCAAATGTGGAACTTTTTATGCAAACTTTATAATTTATTGCACTTGTTATCTAATTAAGAACTTCTCTTTTATTGTTGGTATCTGTATAGCTTTCGTTGTTAATCTTGACATTGAAATGATTATTCACACTTAGGTTGTGTTTGGTATAGAAAACATTTTCTTGAAAATAAGTGGTTTTTTTACTTATTTTTGGTATTTGATAAATAAGCAAAAAAATATTATAAAGCATTTGTATATAATCGAGACAAACACTATGAGGGTGGGGTGGAGGTTGGGCAGTGGCAGAATTGGAATTTTCACTAAGAGGGTTCAAAATATAAAAAAGTAAACACACGAAGAATCAAGGGGATTCAAAATACACACGTAAACACACGAAGAATCAAGGGGATTCAAAATATACACGAAGCAATCAAGGGGATTCAAAATCTACTATATATATAAAAAAAATTAACCTTGTATATATAGTGTAATTTTTCGCCAAAGAAGGTTCGAATGGATCCGCTTTCCCCTACTTGACTCCGCCCCTGAGGCTGGGGGTGTTGGATGGTGAGGAGTAAACAAATAATGTGGAATGCCACTATAAAACTTGTTTTACCTACTTTACTAGGGAAGTGATTTCTTTTATTTAACTTGTTTTTCCAAAAAAAAATGTCTTTAATAAAATTTTGACCAACCAACATGGAGAAATTCCATACCAACCACACCCTTGATTTGGCTTTTTAAAGAGAAAATAGCACATTCATTCCACACGTGAAGAGTTGTAACGACCGGTCTTATCAATGAAAAGTTGGTATGCAGTGATGGCTCGTTTTAATTGACTCTAATTGAGATAGCGACTTATACATGGAAATTGCAAGAAGCAGCAAGCTGGAATAATTCAATGCAGTGAAAATTATTGTAGGAACCAAGCTGGAACAATTCAATTTTCCCATTAATATTGTTGGCTGTCCTGTCCATATATGGTGCCTATTATTCCACAACACTCCTCATTTCATCACAAAAACACCCAAGAAACAGAAACAAAGCCACAAGATCCATGGCTTTGTTCAATTTTTGCAGTTGTTTTTCTGAGTCATCAGACTCAGAGTCCAGCGGATTCGTCTGCAATGGCGACGTTTGTGTTTTACGTGATCCCAAGTCCTCCAGGGACATCAATTTCAAGAAGAAGAACAAGCAAAAGAGAAGCTTTAGAAACCCGTTTTCTCAGGTTTCTCTACGCAAGTTTCCAAGATAACGTGTTGAGAGGCAGATCGAAGATTGGTTACCACTGAACTCAGTACACTTTTGATTTTTATGGGTTCAGAAATTAATGTATTTGTTGCAACTTTAGTAATTTTTTACATATATATTCTGTGTGTTGAAAATATTGGTTCAGTAGCCTCTCGTGTCATAACAAATATATATACACGTCAATCCTATGTAAATAATGACTTTGATTCTGGATAAAGCTAATCAATCTCTTAAGGGTAGTTTAGCGCGAAAGTAAAAGATTTAGATGATCCTTCCCTCTGGGAAAACAGTGGTCTCCATACAAAGTTCACGATCTACTTTTCAATTTCTTATTCCAACTTAGTATCTTTCAATTTATTTCTTCAATCACCCCATGATTTGTAATTCTGAAGAACACTTGAAAAGAGAAATATCGAGTGACATATAGAACTCTTACTATCTTTCATTTAATTGTTAATAGTAAGCCAAATTTTAGTACTTTGTGCATATGTAAAATTTATGGGTCATAAGTTATTCATTTCTCTTGTAGTATGAGTCTGTCAAGTACCATCACATATACACAATACAACAACACCATACCCAGTGAAATTCCACAATGTGGGGTCTGGGGAGGGTAGAGTGTACTTTACCTCTATCTTGAAAGGTAAAGAGGCTGTTCGAAAGACCCTCGGCTCAAGAGAGAACTTGACAAAAAAGGTTAGATATGGATAAATATATCAAAACAGTATTAAAATGAAAATAACGAGAGTGAAAAAGCCATGATAAAGCAAGCTTGAAAAAAAAGAGGCAGTAACTACCACAGATAAATATATAAGGTAAAGCATGATACAGCATTATGAAAAAAAGGCAGTAACTACAGTCGATATACAAATAAACTAATCGCAGTACAAGAAATAACAGAATGTAACAGAAGTCGAAGGACAAAAAACTATACAAGTAATACTACGACTACTACTATTGACCTACTAAGTAGTGCAACGCACAACTACCTACTACTCTTTTACCCTAATCTGTGTCCTCGTACTCACTAAGCTGTACCTTCGTCATGTCTTGTCTAATCACCTCTCCCTAATGCTTCTTCGGCCTACCTCTACCTCCTCCTAAAACCGTCCATAGCCAACCTCTCACACCTCCGCACTGGGGCATCCGTGCATCCCCTCTGCACATGACCAAACCATTTCAGCCTCGCTTCCCACATCTTATCATCCACCGAGGCTACTCTCACTTTGTCTCGCATATCTTCATTTCTAATCCTATCTCTCCTAGTATGCCCGCACATCCATCGCAAAGAGATCCTCATTTCCGCAACTTTAATCTTTTGAACGTGAGAATTCTTGACTGGCCAACACTCCGCCCCATACAACATAGTTGATCTAATAACCACCGCTATGTAGAACTTGCTTTTAAGTTTTGGAGGCACCTTCTTGTCACACAAGACTCTGGAGGCTACCTCCATTTTATCTACCTCCATTTTATCTACCCTGCCCCAATACGGTGTGTGACATCATCATCAATCTCTCCATTCCCTTGGATAATATATTCTTGTTAGTGTATTGCCTTTTGTTGCTCTATCTTTAAAGCGAGAGTGGTGATTTTCCTTTGACATTAATTGCAAAGAACATCTTTTTGAAGAATACCATGCAAAAATCCGTGTGACACCACAAGTCTACAATTATGCAGTTAGCACACACTATTACCCTTGTCTCTTTGGTCCAATAAAATGATGGGAAGGCTTCAAACTTTGGCAAAGTGTTGATACTGTTTAATCACAACCCACAGTAACCTGGACCAAAATTCTGGATTGAAATGATTGCAAGGCTCCAAATCCTAGCAAATGTAAGATAAATAATGTAGAGGAATATCGAAAGCCAGCCTCCTGCTCGGACTCGGGTGCCGGTACGGATTCGAGTGTCGGATTCGGCAAAATCTAAATTATAAGATTCGAGGTTGCTGATCCAAGTTTTGTTAGGGGTGCGGGAATTCGGCTAAGAAAATTCAAAATTATAAAAATACAGCTATAAAGAACATGACACCTTGAATTGTCGGTTTCTCTCTGTTTGGCCTGAAACATGAAGCAACGAATATGAGACAAAAGGACTATAATATTGAAGATATGTCATTTCCCATGTCTTAAATCTGTTGTATCTTTCATTTTGAGAAATCAAAATCTCAATTTCCCCCCCAAATTTGTCCATGGACTCAGATCAAAGTATCTGAAGTTGGTTGACCGCATTTGAGACGTATCCCACACCCACACCCACACCCACACCCAGGGGTTATTTATCGTGGTAAGTTGAAGTTCAATTGAACCCCTAACTTTCGACGCGGAGCGTAAATTTATGTGTAACAAATTATTAAAATTGCACTCCCTTCATTTCAATTTATGTGAACTCAGTTGATTGGGCACGGAGTTTAAGAAATAAGGGAAGACTTTTAAACTTGTGGTGTTAAATGAGTCACATATACTTTGTGTGGCTATAAATTATTGCATAAACGTAAATTGTTTCTAAATATAGAAAGGGATCATTCTTTTTGGCACGGACTAATAAGGAAATAGGTACACGTAAATTGAAACAGAGGGAGTATTAAATAGTAGATATGAACCCATAACTTTTAAATATAATGGTTTCAATACTTAAGATATTAAAATTGAACCCCTAAAATTTAAATTCTGGATCCGCCTCCACTACTAAAAAAAAGCGCTTTTCCCGACCTCAAAAAATGACTTTTTCTCGACCTCGAGGTCGGTTTTGACGAAACCGACCTCAAAACAGACCTCAAATTCGGGTCGGAATATAGTGGGTCGAATTATTACCGACCTCATGAGGTCGCGAAAAACCGACCTCATGAGGTCGGTAAAAGGCCCACAATTAGCCGAGCATTAATTAATTAAAATACCGACCTCACGAGGCGAAAGTTTTTTAGCCGGGTTTTAATTAATTAAAATACCGACCTCATTAGGTCGGTAAATTATATTAATTATATAATCATATGACTTTACCGACCTCGTGAGGTCGGTAATTTATATGAATATATGATATATTTTTCCAAAAAACCGACCTCATGAGGTCGGTATTTTAGTTATATGTTGAATAATTTTCCAGAAAAACGACCTCATGAGGTCGGTAATTACCCATATGTTGAATAATTTTGCATATTACCGACCTCATGAGGTCGGTAATTTGCAATTTGTGAGAAAATTTTCCAGAAAACCGACCTCATGAGGTCGGTAATTAGCACTTTCTGGGTAAACTTTGCTCAGTACCGACCTCATGAGGTCGGTGATACCGCAAAAACAATTGTAGCACCTAGCTCTTATTCAAATTTGCCTCCTCCCGTCAAGATGAAAATAATTTTACTTTCAACTAAAACGAGCCCAAATAGTCGCCAACAATACACCAAACTACTATAAATACATAAAACAATAAGCTACTATTACAACACATATATTACAACCACCAAAACATCAAATTCAATTCAAAACTACTTCAAAGTTGAATAAAAACGTCAATCAAACATTCACAAGAGACATTAATTAAGCTACTTCAACCTTCGCAAACATCAAAACAACATTAAACTACTTCAACATTGGTAAACATCCACAAAACATTAAACTAGTCTACACTAAGTTAGTTTACAACATTAGACTACTTTACCCCTCGCAAATCCACAAATCCACCATAACATTTAACATTCAAACATGCCTTTGTGTGTTTGACACGTGAGTCCCATCAGTGATCACCAAGATATCCTAGTTACAGAGCTTGAATTTTTGTCCAACCAAATGTCCGACAATCAGGAATACAATATTCAAGGCACTAGAGTCCGATCTAATTTTGCCAGGGCACCCCGGTTTTTGGTTTGAATAAGAATTAGAAAAACTTGTACATTGCAAATAAGCGAGGATCTGATCCAGTGAAAATAAAGGACAAAGTGATGTGTGACATTTGCCGCACCTTTCATACTCATTTTGTGCCTTGTTAGCATGATCTAACAAGGCACGACCACTTACAACAAAATCTCGCCTTGTGTGAAACAAGTTGATTGCCTTTTCCAAGTCTTCCAATATGGAAGCTTCAGAACCACGAAGCTTCATACAAAATCCCAAAGATTCTAAAACTGCTGCTAAGCCAGCATCCGAGGCATCCAAACCTAAATACACAAGTTAAAAGGACAAAAGATAAGATGTACATACAATCATCATTACATGTAGAAAGTATGATAGCGAGGTATGCAACGTCAAGCTCAAAGAGAAAGAATGTTGGAACCAATAAAATCTAAGAAAGTCATGGCATGGAATATTTAAAGTTCAATAAAAGCAATTGTATCTAACAAATCTGGTACATATTACAAAAACAACATAACAAACTGATACCATACGAAAGAATCTGAGCATCCAACCCAAAACCATAAGGCTGTGGGTGGAGTAGCCCAGGATACTATAAATTCCTTTGAAAACCCCTGCATAATGATGAGAGAAAAGTATTTCTCTAACACAAAAGATATTTATTTTCTCCATTTTCTATCTACCCTACAAGTCTACTACCTCACCTCCTTTGAAGTTCAAATGTTCGCTATGTACACTCTCTTAAAAGTGAAGATATATGTGTCGTGAGTTCATTATAAATTAACTTGGTAGTACCAAATTTCTAACCATAAGCTAAAATGAATGTTAACTGGAACTGCTTTCCTCAAAGATCATCACTATGAAATGATTTAAATCATTATTCTGGTGACTTGTCTACTCCACAATACTCAGACTCTCATATTTAGTGCTTAAAAGATTTACATTTAACCAACAATAACCAAGTACCAGATATAGTAAGCTAATAATTTTACGCAAGCATAGTATTTGTTGTAAGGGTCAAAAACTCAAAATAGTGGTTACTCTACGGAGAAATGTGTGAAAGAGGAAATAGCAGGTAGCAAATATCAGTACCGAGGCAACTATTTACAACCTCGAAATAGACAAATATTTACATCTATAAACTTAATCAGAAAAAGTATGCTGACCCTTTTAACAATAACACAATTCAATTGATAGTAGCCCAAGTACAGGCATAATTTCATGATGTTCTCCAAAGAAATCCAGAAAGGTGTGGCTTCTATTTTACTTTTTACCACAGGTCCACAGCCTAGACAGTATTTTATAAGTTTTAAAAGAGAAAAACCTCAAGTTGCCTAAGGCTGCTCATACTCTTTGATGTTCCTCCAATGACTAGTGACCGTGAAGAGATTGCATCACCAGTTCCTTGCAGACGCTTTAAAAGCTGTTGGCTCATATTTCTCGCTTCTGCGGCTTTACCCAATGCATCTTCAGTAGCCATGAATTGCTGAACATGTGGTTTCTGCGTAGGACAAAAAAATCAGACCATTCAGAAAATATACTAAAATAAACAAATCTTCCCAGAGGAATCAAAAATGAAAGGTCTTACAACTGTAAACACAGGTCCATATCTAACAATTAATTCACAGCATCCATGTCAGGTTTACAGTTGTGAAGGAAGTGTAATAGACAGGAAATATGAAACTAACAACCAAGTCAAATTGAAGATTCAATTCAGGTCGAAGGGGCACTAGTTTAGGAAGAGCTCCAAAAGGATTTCAGGCAAAAAAAAAACACACTCCACAAAAAAGTCCAAGGAAATTTGCAAAAGTGACAATTTGAAGGTGGCAAACTATTATAATGAATGAAATAAAAAAAGACCTATCTCTCAAGAAGTTGATTTTGACTCCCTCTTGAAGACGTATCACCTCTAATTTTTCCATTGCCATAAAGCTGATAGTGTAAAGGGGATGTTACATCAGGAGAAGAAGCATCCATTACTCTGTCATTCTCGTACTTGTACCTGATTCGAAGGGTAAAATTGACATCAATGAATAGGTGCATCATCAAGTCACAATTATCATAAACTGAGTTCAAGCAGATATTGCAAAAACCAAGGGGATGCGAAAAGCATCCATCCCTTTCATATCGGTTGCCCTGTCGGAAATTACATGATGAATTAGTTTACCTCTTCATTACATAATCTTTCATGTACTTGTACTGTATTACTTTGGGGTAAGACGTTCCCGCAACTTCTTTAGTTGGGGGCATATATGTCACTGAGCAGATAGCGACTCTAAATTATTGAATGCTTGATGGATAAGTAAGGTAGTCAATGCACTGCGTCAACCGGGTCAGACAGGCAGCCGATGCACCAAAGACAGGTAAGACATGTGGAACTACGCTTCAAGACCAAATAATTGGGATCAGCTACATGAATCTTCTGTGTGCATTCCGCTCTCACGTCCATTTCATTCTACTGTTAAATGATTTATCTTGCAAGGCAACCGAGGGATCCCCTAATTTAGGTTTTCTAAATCTTGAATGTAACCCCAAATGGGTATACAAGTCTACCAGAATCAAAAGACTCCCCAAAACTCCAAACCTAATATAAGCATACGATCAACTAAGTATAAATCTAACTACTTTGTATCGACTATAGTTGGTATGACACTTATCTCTGATTGGTATATTAAACTATGAGGAACTGCAAAATTTGACCAATTAAACAATTGGTCATATAAAATAAGAATCAAAATTCCTGTTCCTGAAAGTGGACATGCATTTCCTATAAAAACAAAATTTACAAATCAGGTAACAACTGCAAAAAGAAACAGAAAAATACGAGTTAGAAGATCAGATTACCTTAGAATCTCTGCATCAGCGTTAACGTCAACTTTCTCTATTTCTCGGTAATCGTAGTCTTGACTTTGAGCATAGGCATTGACTGCCTGTAGCAACTGGGCAGGATTTTTCAGGCAACTTACAATTGCATGCCTTACCTCAAATCTTCGCATACGACCTTGTTCATCCTAATCTTTGGCTCATCGCGTGTTTCATCAGCAAGGGCAATGACAAATGTATCCTTTCTCTACTTTTTCTAGACCCCATCACATACTTTATATATAAATAAGGGTGATGACAATTGAATCCTTTCTCTTCCTTCCCTGGATAATAGATGCAACAAAATACAAATTTTGACTTAACTGAATGGTAGGCAGAAACACACGTACAAATCAAAGAGTCCAATCTTCATTCCAAATAATTGTTAAACACACATGGCCATAAAACTAATTGGCAGAAAAAAGAAAAAAAAGGAAGTAAACTATAAGCATATTAAAGACCTAAATATTCTCTTACTCATTCAGAATACAATGAAATAGGTGTAATGTTATAGAATCTGCGGTGATAAGCTATAATATTTCTATCTCTGACTAGTAGTATGTCATGCATTTGTGCTCTACAATTGATAACATCTTTGGAAACAGTTATGGTAAGAGAAGGGGATGAAAAGTTTCTGTAGTAGAGTTGAAAGGCACAGCTAAATTCCCAAACAGTTTCTACACCCAAGTTGCTGACTTTTTGACAAGCGAAAGGTGAGTTCCAATTGTCAGCTCAAATAAATTAAAGCTGATCAAGTTTAAAGCTTAGGTGATACATGTCTTACAAAATCAAACTGCATAATTGATGCCCCTATTCACAATGCTACCTTCAAGCTAACCCCAGTTTGCGGTGTATTGCTGAAGTTCATTCTTTATGTGCTTGAATTTATAACTAATTAAGTGGAGCTAAAGCCACTAGTTAAAAAGAAACAAGCGCTTCCAGAGTCTAGACTCCTATCAATTACAAATACTAACATGATTGGTGATTTTTCTTCTTGGCCTTCTAATCGTGGGAATCTGAATACCATAAAGGGTCAACTAAAAGTGAGCTTCTCTAAAACCTTTATATGTTACCAGAACTTCAAGATTCTGTGTTTTCACAATCTATGAATTGAAACCATGGAAATGTTATTATACTTATTTCAATACAAGCATGAATATTCCATTTTTGATAATAGAATGGTGTATGCTTAAACCTCACTGCATTCAACAGGTAACCATACTATTGTTTACCCAATCACAAGTGTAATTGCTTGGTTTTAGTAGCTGTATAGTCCTATAATATTATTTATGATCTGTGGACAGTACCAAAGAAGTGGCAAAACCTTAATAAGAACCTTCTAAGATGCAAAATTGAACACCAACATACAGTACTGAAAAATATTCTTACTTCAATATTTGCAAGTCATGTACTGTGGAACAAGTTTGCTAAGTCACTCCACCAGAGAGTGTATATGAAAATCATTAAATAATCAATTTTAAAAGACTTGAAGACATGACGTCCACATATATCACTTAGCCATCTATACATATAAGCCGCCAAACCTTTTATTTTAGTTTATGTTTGTATGATTCTACACCACTCACAAAGTCACAATTGAAAAGGAAAAAAAAAAAAAAACACCAAGCTAACTAAATTCTATTAGACAATTTTTGTAGATGTATCTTTTCCAAAGTAACATAATTGAGAGAAAACAAGAACGTGTTTTTGATAAGGTTTAAGAAAAAGAACTTTACATGCAGCTTTTTGATATTAAACGTATAAGATCTTTTTCACCTGGATGGACATTTTCAACATAGTACACTTTCTACGTAAAAAGGATCCAAGCAGTGGCCAGACTGCTAGACCAAACGAAATAAAAACTAAAGAGCCCACAAGATAGTAGAATAGAACTTAATTAAGCAATCATAAAGCTCACTGATATATTGATGTTTTTTTATGTACCTAATACTATTTAATAAAGCTATGCACGTCTAAAATATTAATCTATGAGCACAAGGAGGAATAAGGTCCAAACTAGATAAGGCTTGCACTACAAATTAGCGAATCTTCCGTTCAGAGTCCATGTTACCAAGCCTGGGTTGTTCATAAGCAAACAGAATTTAAGTTTCATCGGGAAAGAAAAGAAGCTTTAATCATTTTTCAAATAGTTTTATTGCAGAACTCAGAAATCTTCAAGACAAATTAAACATGATACATGGAACTATCTAATCATCTTACCACATTGTCTATCACAAATGACTCTTTAAGCATCTTCAAATCTAAGACATCATCTGCTAGGGACACACCCTTATATTATGTTTTCAGTTATATGCCCAATCCTACCTCCCCTGAAAATTATATTCACAAGATCCAATCTTTGCACGTGACAAAGAGCATGCTACGATCAGCTAGCACGTGAATTCAAGCAGTAAAAATGAAATATCAACTGAATAGCAATAACAATTTAACATATCTCAATTGCACTAGAGGCGTGCCTTCTGGCTCCAGATCCCACTAAAACATCCAAATGCAATAAATTGGTATTCGTTGTACCAAAGGATGCAAAAGTTATTTTGTTTTGACCAAACACATACACAAACACTTCCATTTTCCATAGAACTTTACCCAATTGACTATAATACGTTTTGATGTCGTGACTTCTATAGTTATACATCGTGTCCGGCTGGACTGAGATAAATGAACATAAGAAAATAGCTACGCTAGCTTTTGGTTAGTATTGGATTGAGATAAATGAACAAAAGAAATCCACAACACATTTTATTTTGGATTCCTTCATACCCTGGGAGATGGTAAACAAAAAAATCTGAATACTAGCCAAACATAAAAAATAAGTAAAAATTTATATTTGAAGAACACGCAAGAAATACATCTTCAACAAAAAATAATCTGCATAAAGATGCCCAGTCAAAAGATTCAAGATTTAGCAATTGCTGGGGAAGAATGAAAGCATATGGATTCTGCAAGTCCCTCCTCCCCATTGGCAAGGACAACATCGGAATTTAAAAAAAAAAGAAATACACACAAAATCAAGACATTCAGGATATACAAACAAAGTCATACGGGGCAAATTCTTTACCCAAATCAAACATCAAAAAAGGAAAATCCAAATTTTTCAAAATCTTGGATTAAACACTAATGATAACTAAAATTAGAGTATCGTCTAGTGAATTAAGAAATCGAGTACTGGCCTGAACAATATCTGTGAGGATCCGAGAAGGTAACTACTTGGTTCTTCCTTAGGTTTTGAAACCTAGCGTTATGCAAGTTGTAAGTATTATTTTGCTTATAGAGAAGAGAGAAAGAGATAGAACATAGAGGAGCGAGGGAGAGGAGAAGGGCGGGAGACATGGTGACGTCGCCGGAGTTAGACTAGGGTTAGTGAGAGAGGGGGCGAGAACAGTGACAAGAGAGAAGCAGAGAAATGGGAACGAATTGGGTCTGGGTGCATTTTAGTTGAAAATATTACCGACCTCATGAGGTCGGTATATTTAATTAAAAACAATACCGACTCTCATGACTGATAGAGATATTTAATAAGCTTATTTTTATTTAAATATTCTACCTTTGGCGCTATTGATATTTTAAATTAAAAATAAAGTTATAATATTTATCTGGAAATAAATTCCGACCTAGTGAGGTGCCTGTATATTATTTGTTGAAATTTTATAATATTACCGCATTATGGGTACGGTTTATTTTAAAAAAATTAAAAAATAAATATTACGAATTTACCGACCTACGCGAGGCCGGTTTTTTTCCCCGACTCAACCGCTGGGTTTTTTTTTAGGCCGAAAAGTACCTTTTTTAGTAGTGCTCTGCCCACACCCACACCCGCACCCGTCCTGTGTCGAGAAGGGTGTGGCATAAAAAATGAAGAGTCCGCATAACTTAGCCTCCAAGAATGTGAGGTTAGGTTATTAACCAATACACTGAAGCAGAAGTGCCGAACAGGAATGAATTCCTGGTCTCTTTATGTATTAGTTCCTTTCCATTACTAGGTAATTTCCGATAAAAAATATCAATAAAAAGAATGCGGTGAACGTGGATCGAACACGTGACCTTCAGATCTTCAGTCTGACGCTCTCCCAACTGAGCTATCCCCGCTTCTGCTACTTTATTTTAAATATAAAATAGTTCTACATAATATCTGTTGTTGGCTAATAAAAAGAGATTCTATTACTAGTACTTTGAACCATCCACCTAAGCAAATTCAATTCTCTTTCTCTTTTATTTTCATGAGAAATTAATCTTAACTTATTTCTATATTTCCAAATTATTCACACCCTTGCAAGAGCAGGTCGATAAGAGGTACTCTCCTCTCTACATGTCTTGTTCAGGATAAATTTTCTATTGCCTATACTTAAGTTATATGTATCAAGACAGTGGCAAAATTAGAAATTTCTTAAGGGTGTTCAAGATTTGTTATAAAATTTAATTTTGACCTATAATGCTCAGTATAATTCTTTATATACGAAGTATAATTTTTTAATGAAGAGTGTTCAACTGACCACTCTTTATTATACCGTATTAAACATTCTTCACACGTTCGTGTGTAATGTCAATAGAAATATATGTCCATCGAGAAAATCCCCCTTTCATTTGTTCCCTTAACTTTGTTGGAGTGTAGTTGCATGATTTTGGTGCACGTAAACATGTGACTAGTGCAACAAGATAAGCTGGAACCCCTAATCTATATCTATATTATAATAAAAGGAAGGTAGTCTAAATAATATTAATCCAAGCAATAATGAGTAAAAGCCACTTGGCAACAAATTCTATTTGTATCAATTTTAAAAAGAAATTAATTGACATTATTAAATATACTCACCTAATTTGTTAGATCTGATTTGAGAAATATAATTAATTTATATTTTTGGATCTAATTTAATTGATTTGAGGGTAGTCTAGCTTGATATTAAGCCAAGTGGTGTAATATGAACATGTCACTTGGCAACAAATTCTATTTGTAATATTATAAGAAGAAACTAATTCACATTATTAAATGAACTCACCTAATTTGGTGTATTTGATTGGAGAAATATAATTAATTGATATTCTGGGATCTAATTTATAGTCAAGAATACTCCTTTAAATGGTAAGATATAATATTTTTCCTTTGTTACTTTCTTCAATTAGGGTAAATTCAAGCCTATATGAAGAACACGTGTACCATTAAAATTAATGCAATATCAAAATTAGATAAGCATAAAGCACGTAAAGATTGAACCAAAAATAACTCCATTCCTATTTTTTTAATCTTCCATCACACATCCATTATAACCATAACTAATTTGTGAAAATATATGGTGTGTTCATGATAAATTTAACGTATGCATGAAATGTTGAAGATATAAAAATATTATACGAGATATAAAAAAACTATATTTGGTATGAAATACTTTATGATATGTTTATGGTATATTTAATATACACATGAAATGTTGAAAGATATAAGAAATTTATACAGGATAGACTATTTGCATTTCAGATGATATTTTTATAAAATGTATGATGAAAAATTCTATCTATTGATAAGACTACAAATTCAAAATAGTAAAATATACAACTAAAAAAAAAATTAATATATTTTGATATAAGAGAAGGGTGGGTGGGTGGGGGTGTGTGATTAATAAAAAGTCACATCTAAGTACTAAGTAATGTGATACCAAAAAATAAGTTTACATTATAATTAAGAGAATATTAATTATTTTAAATTAAATTGGGGGGGGGGGTGGGACTGTTTGGGGGGGGTGATTAATAAAAAGTCACATGATAGTGTAAGTACTAAGTAATGATCAATACAGTAATGATAAGTGATTATTGAATTTAATTTGAAATAATTAATATTCTCTTAATTATAATGTAAACTTATTTTTTGTTTTTTGTATCTTATTATGATATATGAAGTCATCAAAATGCTATTTGATAATTGTATCTACATAATTTGTTTCGTTTTTGTTATTGGGTACATTGCACTAAAAAACAAAATGACAGTTAAATATTTGTTAAATTAATATGATTCAATTAATGCACCCATACAAATAAAACAAAATCATAATATAATTTATATTAATATTCTTTAATAATTTCCGCGCATCGCGCGGATACTAATACTAATTTTAAAAAGGCAAACCTATACATTATTGTTACTCAAATGATCATTATGAAATGAGATCCCCAACATTTTGGGGCCTAAAACGGAGGGGTTGTCGGTTCTCCCCGAAACATGATCTTTCTTCTTCTTCGTCTTAGTAACAGGTTTCAAAAACTTTTCTATGACCTCTTTATTTTTTTTTTATTTTTTTTTTCTTCTTTTTAAGTATATGTCTTTTTATGCTACCTCCTTTTGTAAACTCTCTACCACAATGAGGGCACTCTTCTTTAAAATGAGAAACCATGTCAAAAATAACATTGGGGTCAAATAACTTATTTTTTTTGGCTTATAAAATGTTTGTCCTTCAAAATACTTATTCTCTTTAGATACTACAAGAAAGTACAAAAATGGCAACGGCTTTTTGGCAACAAAAATAATATAACGTTGGTACAATTATTTTTTTCAACTTATTTTTTGCACATATGATGAATCTTTCAAAATGAATTTTTTTTTGCTGGCAAACAATTTAATTTTGTTGCCATAGTATTGAATATTGTTGTAAAAAATAAATCCAACGGCAACTATGTCTTTTTATGCTACCTTCTTTTGTAAACTCTCTACCACAATGAGGGCACTCTTCTTTAAAATGAGAAACCATGTGCCCATTAAGTTGCATTTGCGTATCAAATAGCAGGCCACACTTATTGCATTCAAAAAATGTTTGCTCCATCGTGATACTTATTCTCTTTAAACACTACAAGAAAGTACAAAAATGGCAATAGCTTTTTTGGCAACAAAAATAATATAGTTGGCAAAATTTAATATATAATATCATCATCATATCATATCATATATAATTAAAAGTTTTGGTATATATGATGAATCTTTTGTAATGAACTTTTTGCAAAAAAAATACCAAACAATTTAATTTTATTGCCATAGTATTGATTATTATTGCAAAAGATGCATTTAACAACAAAAAAATTGTTGCCGTTATTCTTAATTTAATTGACTTTTTTATGGAAAACATTATAATAACAACAAAATAAATGTTGATCCAAAAGTATTTTTCTGCAACAATATTTAATATTAAAAAGGTGAAAAATATATTCTTTTGCTATTGTCAACAACAAAAAAATTGTTGGCAAATATCTTCTTTCTTGTAGTGGATTATGTTAATAATGTTATATAGTCATTTAATAGACATTGAAATAATATGATAATGATAATGTTTATGATGAACCCACGTGCCAACTAATAACTAGAAAAGATAAAATGATGAAAACGTTTAGAATATTTTAAGAGGTATTTAAAATTAAAATATTATGATATATAATATCATCATCATATCATATCTTATATAATTAAAAGTTTTGGTATTACAAGATACTTTTGTATATATTCTTTCAAATTAAAACATGCAAAAAAAATACCGAAAAGTCATTGAAATTAAATTGTTCTTGCTTTAAGCTTTGTTTTTCCTTCCAAAAGATGCATATTAAGATATTCTAACATTTTCTTTTTCCTTTTTCTTAATTTAATTGACTTTTTTATGGAATCTACATTATAATAACCTTTTCATGTTGAACTTAATTATTTTATCCTAAATTATAAAAAATATTGATTATCTCGTATTTCGTAAAAATATTTAATATTAAAAAGGTGAAAAATATATTTTTTTGCAATTGTCCAGTATTATTACTGTTTGGAGATCAAATTGTATTTTCTTTAACTACAGTTTCTCAAACATTTTTAGACTATATATGAAAATAGTGTTTTATAGTTCCACTTTAATATAGTCACATATTAGGTAAATTTTATGTTACAAGTGCGCGCACGTAAAATTAGACTAACTAACAACCGTACTTTAGAATTTATTTTTTGATTGAGAGGAAGGACTATAATCTAGATTTTGATACCTTTTAAAGTATTTAACAATGATATAAGTTATTTGTGTTTTTTTGTTAATTTAAAACTTAATCCTACCTTAAGTGAAATATTTGTTGATTACTTATGTGCCAGCATGTACAACATAAGAATATAGGAGAAAATTAAAAAAAAAAAAAAACTTTACGTTTAATCGGATGAATAAAAATTTAAAATAGCAATTGATAAATGGTATAAATATCATCAATAAATAATATTAAAGACCACCCCAAAAGAAGGGCAATCCGCACAAAAAAATGAACACTATCTTCAAAGAATAAAAAGATAATATTTCACTTTTGAGAATTTGTGTTTGTTGTTTGGATTGACTTATTTTAGGTATTTTTAAGCCAAAATAGATTTTAAGTACTTTTATTAGCATTTTTCACTCTGCTAACAACTTATTTCTCTATCGTCTATTCTTAATATTTTCCGTAGTTATTGATGGATGGGAAAACATTGTCTGGATAGAAAAATAATTCAAATATATTATAGTTCAAAGGTAATGTGAAAGGTATTACAATTTTCAAGTTTGTTGATGAATTACGTTTCTTTACCAGCTAGGCCCCTAAAGTCCCTAGGTTTGAAAAAAATTAGAACTGCTTTCAACCAAGTTAATATCTGTTGGCTGTAAAAATAATTTTTTTAAAAAAATCAGCTCTAAAAGCATCAATACTAATTGCAACCAAGTTGGATTAGATGACTTAAATTTGAAAGTAATCTTCAACAGATCGACAAATGTTTGTCTTTTTGGTTAAGGAGGGTAGTCTATCTTGATAATAAGCAAAGTGGCATAATATGAACAAGCCACTTGACAACAAATTCTATTTGTTTTAATTTAAAAATAAATTAATTGACATTATTAAATGTACTCACCTAATTTGGTGGATTTGATTGGAGATTCATATCTTTTTAAGTTTTGAATTAATCGTGTAATCTTAGAAATTAAATAACTAATTCACTTCCTATTTTTTAGCTACAAATCTTCTACTACTTCTACCTAAAAAAATTGTTCCTAATTTGTCTCTCAAAATCAGAAGTTATCGTAGTAGAAATGAAGCACCTAATTACTTCCTATTTTTTAGCTATAAGTATTCTACTACTTTAACCTAAATAATTTATTCCTAATTTGTCGCTCAATATTTAAAGTTGCCGTATTTGAAATGATATAAGGAATATTTATATATGACAAAGAATATTCATATGGTATAAAATGAGTTGAAAAGTTAATCAATTAATAATCAATCAACATATATGGAAAAAAAAGTTAATCAATTAGCAATCAATCAATTTTATATCATCCAAATTTGCAAGAAAATCACGTTAGTATAAATTTCACTTGATTTAGGGAATAATCTATATGCAAATCCAATTTGAACAAATAATTTATTAGAGTTTCAATCATAATAGGAGTATTACATTTTTGCAATATTAAATTGTATAAATTGACTATTAGAGTTGCAATAATAAGAAATTCAGTTGCTATAAATATGGAGCAAAAGACTATAAAAGGAGTCAACTTTAAGTAAAAGACGTGTGCTCTATTTTAGTGGGATATTAGTTGAAACAAAATCTCACACTCAAAGAGAGAAATTGTAAAACTTTAACATATTTTATGTTTTGAAAAAAAGGGACATGCAGGTTTCTCATCGATTCTGCATTAATTAAGATTATTTCTACCGTTATTTCCATGTTTCAACCAAAAATATTGAAAATTATAATATTGCCTCATTAATGATAAATTATTGGCACTGTAATTGGTTAGTGCGATGGGCGAAAAATCAGGACTATAGGATTGGGATTTTAACGTGATTCTCTTCCAAAATGATAGGTTTCTCCTATTAAGGAATGTAACTATTTAGCTGTTATGTTTTTTAATTAGTTAGTGCTTTAAAATTTCCTTAAATCTTGCACAATTAAATTTTCTCTTTATTTTGAAAATAAAAGGATGAAATAAGAAGGGGTTTTCTCTCTTCTTTTCTCCTAGAGTTGTTACATTTTTCTTTTGTGTTTGCTATCTACATTCTCAATAACCATACAGTTTTGCTCTCTTCGTTTGTATTTGCTTTCTTTATTCTCATTAATGGTGGTAGGGAATGATTTGATACATATATAACTTGATGTAAGTTAACTAATAATGGTGGTAGGGAATGGTTTGATACATATATAACTTAATGTAAGTTAACTAATTAAACTATATGTGCAGGTTTTTGGAAAGCAAAAAGTTCAATTGTGTATGAAGTTATTGAAATTGAGACTAAGTTTTGAACAACGCGGTTTAAGCAAAAAGGAGAGTTATGACAGAAGAATACCAAAACAAGAAGCTTTAGCAGAATTCGGACTGAAATCGGCAATGGCGGAGAAATTAGGAATGGCGTCGCTTTCAAAAGAACTATACTATTGTTAATCTTCAATTGATTATCAGTCTTTTTCTGCCTCTCATATACCATTTGAAGAATATCGAACTATACCCACACAAAAGAAAATCAGCTTTTGAAGGAAAACAATCCGCCTCATCAGAAAAATAAGACTACATAGGTAAAAGAATACCAGAAGGAGAATATGTAGCAGAATCTGGACTGAAATCAGTAATGGTCGTAGCCTCATAGGGAATGACTTGATAAAAATTGAGTGAAAAAAAAATTATGATCAATTAGTAATAGCAGGCCCTGAAAGAAGATTTTGCATTGGAAGAGTCAAAGAGTTCCTTGAAGTAATTTCCCATTCAGTGAGGATTTTATGACTATATTGAAGATAAATATATTTTTAATTCTTTATCATTATCGTATAAATATATCTTTAACTTTTAAGTTTGATTTCAACTTTATTTTTTTGTAGGTTTAGTGAAGTTTATTAGGAGGAAACTTGCTTATATATGCAGTGGTATTGTATATACAACGTTCTTGATTTATGGATGATGGAGCAGTTACTTGGTTGTTAAATTTTAGTTTTTACTCTATGATTGATAGATTCTTAGTGGTATTCATATGGCTCACTCAATGTAGGAATTTTGATTTCACTATTAGCAACAACTAACTCATCTTGAGTTTTCATTGCAGTTATCAATTTGACAATACTAAATTTACATGGTTTAACAAAAGTTCTTATCGGTATTGTCTCTTCATTCCCATGTTGTTGATCTTTTTCTTATAATACATGTTTCATGATCTATTTTGCTTAGGGCAATTAATTTTGTTGATAGCGGGGCAGACTGAAGGTGTGGTACATGAAATTGAAGATATAGCTTAGTTATGCGTTGAGAAAGTAATATGTTGTAATAGAAACTCCTTTAATGTTTCAGTTATATATTTTTTTTCAAGAATTTGAGATCTTTTCTTTGCACAGACGTAACCATATTCAAATTTCTAAAAAATGAGAAAAAACTACAACGTGGATGTAATCACTAGAGAAACTTCATTAAATCCTCAATGAAGGTAAATTATGATCTTTTATGATATTTTTTCTTTTGATTTTCCTTCATCGATAGAAATTTTCGCGATTGATTCCATTATGCCTTTTGGAAGGAGCATAAGGTGGAGTTGGGACCCCTTTTGGCAGAGAGTCAGAGAAGATGTAAGAAGAGTTACTAATCATATGTAGTGTGTGTTATTTTCTACTGAAGTTTTTGTTGAGCGATACTTTATTTAACCAATGAAAGAAAGTATAAAACATGAGTAGTCTGTCAATTTATAATCTTTTCCTTTTGATGTTGATTTGTTTGAGGAAATTATCAACTTCGCTGAGGATGTTTGATGTGCATTCGTAGCAATCATTAATATGAGTAGTCTGTCAATTTTATAATCTTTTCCTTTTGATGTTGATTTGTTGGAGTAAATTATCAAACTCGCTGAGGATGTTTGATGTGCATTCACAACAATCATTAATGTGTTATTTTTCTTCTTTTGCTTACTTTTACTTTATTACCTTTTAAGTAATATCACTAAAGGATGCGCGATTACTAACCCGAGGGAAAAAATTAAACGTAAATTGCTTGAGATGGTTTTCCGTTGAAAGTGAAGCAGACTAACAATTAGCATACTTCAGAAAATGATTGTTGATTGTATGATTAAATGTGTTTGGTGCAAAAGGTGTTTAAAATATGATATTCTGCTGTTTGTTGTTTGTGGCGTAGGAAAATACTCAAGTACAATTGTAAGGGAAGAGGCATGTCCCGTAATTGTTTCTACATAGCTCTTAAATTGGCTTCTTCAATAGTTTAGGGAAGCTTGCTTTTTAGTAAGTAAAGAGTTTACTTGGTCATGTTGATGATTATTGTTGCTCCATGTGATGACTATTTGTTGTGTATGTCCCCACTGTTTAAGTATTTAAACAACTGGATTATTATGATACATGTGACAATAAATAACTATGATTTGGTAGTTAATGAATCTACGGCCACCTTTATGTAGGTTCGGAATATTCTTGAACAATACAAATGGTGAATACACATCTATCATTCATGAGAAAGTTTACTTATGATAGATAGTTAATTTTCTTTCGCATAGATACATTGTGAATAGTGACTGTATGATTAATATGACAATTTAGCGAGCTGATTGCAAACTGAAACAAAAACAAATGTGCACTCACACATATTATTTTTTTGAAAACAGATGTACATAATTTGTCCATTTATCCTCTTTTGCCTTTAGCGTCAAATTTGGCAGTGTATCCTCTCTTATTTTATGTAAATTCGTAATATGTAGTATGCGTAGGAATTAGTCTTGGTGAAGATTTTGATTAAGTTTTTGGTAGCACATTGATAGTTTAGGAAACATGTATTGATGCAACAATCTATCAGAAATCTACTTTGGTTGAAGAAGGCCGATAATGCAAATAAGTTTACCTTGCATACATTGTATAGTCCTAAATATTCATTTTGGTGGATCAATTATTGTAGTTCTAAAGATCTTGACTAATTCTGTTGAACCAAAATATTGTTTAACAAGAAGTGCTTTTAGGTTCTTTTTTTTAATACACACGTCTTATAGTGTGTTTTTTTCCTTTGAAACGATCCGCGCGATAACAAAACTATTGAATGCTTAAACAAGACAATTACTGGGCAAGTTATATACTGAGAAGTGCGGAATCATAAAAGATGATCTTGTTGGACTCCTAGAGTACTTTTTTAATATTAAATAATAAACACCTCATAAATTCCTAAGTATTGAAAAGAATAGAAGAGTACTTACTGAAATATGGACATCCAAGACAAAGGACCGTACTATTTGGTCTGATCAAATGTCTAAAGTCATAGTAGGATTCATTTGAATGCCTAAATGAATCCTACAATGACTTTAGACGATGATTAACGTGGTGAAACTCGATTTTTTGTGTTATATGTTAGATATGTGTACCAATATAGTGTTGAGGATAGTTTGGGATTGAGTTGAAATAGCATTAATGTAGCAAGAGGATGTCAAAATGGATGTTAAATGTCATGATCAAAATCCATCTGATTTGCACCAAACACACTACATGATCGGAGTAAATTAAAACGTATGATCGTCCTAAAACATATGATCATCCCAACCATATGCATAAAAACTAATTAATCGTGAAAGCCATTTGAAAAATATTCTCATTTCAAATTAATCATGAAGTGTTTCCAAAAAAACGAAATCATATATGAAGCAGTTAATAAGAATAATGAAATCAAAATCAAATAGATGTCATTTCATGTGTGTCGTGTATTATCCCATTATTACAACCTAACGCAACTATTTATGGAGCATCTATACCGAAGAATAACACAACATTTGGGACAACTCCCGACTAAAGAAAATAATAAACAACATACTAGCTACCACGGAATAGAATTGGTGTCATATACCTCATGAAGAGAGTCATCCTAGTGCTGTCCGCTCATCACGTGTCACATCTCATCCTGAAATATGAAAAATAAAAGAGGGCTAAAGAGAGATTGAGTACATTGTCACATTACTCAATAAGTATCAGTGACTCTCTCTAATCCAAAGATGGGACAAGATTTCACTAGTAAATCAATTGTGGTGGACGATAGTGATATCTAATGGTGGTGGTGAATGATAACAATGGTTGACGACATATATTGGTGGCTGATGATAGTGATTATCGGTAGTGATTGGGGGTTGTTATGGTAATTGGTGGTGATGATTGTAAATGGTGGCTAATGGTGATAACGACTGAATGTGGTGACTGGCGGTGACAGTGGGTACGGGTGGTATTAATTGATAATGATGGGCGACAATGATGATTAGTGATGAAGGTGCATCTTTGTAGAAAATTTTGAATAGAAATCTTAATAATACTAAGACTTAAGTTATATATCTTAATTGCTTAGATAAATTCAGATCTATTAAGCGATTAAAATTATAAAATTAAACGCACTAATAATTAAGATTGAGATCTTAAAAGTAAATTGATTTTGATGATTGAGATTTAAATAATTAAAAGTAAAACATTCATTGTGGGTAGGCCTGGGCACAGAGCCGAGTCAGCTCATCTTGGTTTAAGTAAAAAAAAAAAAAAAAATTCGGCTCGACTCGATTTGATTCGGTTAATGTCCGATCAAAGCTCGACTCGGTAAACCCGGGTTCGGTTATACTTTGGCAAAGTTTGATTGAGCTTGACTCGAGCTCGGTATGGCAAAAACTCGGTTTAGCTCGGCTCGATGCCCAGGCCTAATTGTGGGTAAATATTAAATAAATGAAGCTTAGGTAATTTTTTTGGGACAATTTTAGGGAGTAAGTTGTGTATTTTCCCCATTTCTCTAATTGTGTTTGGTGACAAGTTGACATGTCAGTCCATTCTTCCCTCTAACGCCTGGAAGGAATAAGAAAAAAAGCAAGCTACTACAGAAAAGTATTCACTGGTTTGCGACTTTCCTTTTTTCAATCGGCGCTCTCCCAAACAAACCCTACTCCATTGATTCTTGAGGTCAAAAATATGTATTACTTTTCTTCTATAAGAGATCTACATCATTGTTTCATTTTGTTAAACTATTGTTTTTTGTATTGATTTGAACAGATTTAATAGAGGAAAGAAAGGATGCTGGGTGTTTTAAGGCGCAAGGTCGCTTCTACCACCTCTTCTGCTTCGGTACCATTCCTTATTTCCCTTTTCCTCTTTTAGTTGCGGTACTTTATGATGTTTTTTTTTTGGGGGGGTTCAAAAGAACCATTTACCAGCAGGCGAAATGACAATAGTATAAATAAAATAAAGAGACAGGAAAATGAAACTAGAAGCCTAATATGAGATCAAAAGTGTCTCAAAATTACCCAATATCTCTTGTGGAACAGAAAGGTCAAAGCTCGTTTGATTCTGATTTTCAGTAATTATGAACCGGGAAAGTGTGGCCTTTAGACCTTCGGGATACGAAGCTAGCATAGGGATAACCGGCTTGTGGGCTGTTGTGGCAGCCAAGCATTCATAGCGGCATTGCTTTTTGATGAGTTTGGACATGAATACAAGTTAGAAACATGTTGAATTTTTGTGAGTAGTTTGGAGTGAAAAAAGGTATTTGGAGTTTGTCGAATTCCGAAAAATTCTAACAATTTCTATGCCCAAATATAATTCTGGAAAAAAGTGAAAATTATCCATGGCCAAACGGGCCTTAGTTGCGTACGATGTTCGGTACTTTATGATTGGTTGATGAAATTAATACGGCGATTTTTTTTTTTTGGGCAGTATTTAGGGAAATCTATGCATGCGGTTCGACCTGCAGTGTCTACATCTAGAATTTCCTCTGCCGCAACAGAAGAGGTAAGGTCTATATTTATAGCAGGATATAAATGCTTCATTTTCTTACTACGATGCAGATTAATTTTCAGTGTTTAGGAGGTCAAGTTTTTGTTGTATTTGGAGCATTTCAACCCGAAATTCTTGAACGTTTATTTTGGGTAGTTTTAAGATAAATACATTATTGAGCTATTGTAATGAAATGACAGTATTGTTTTGATTAGAGTTTCAGGTTATCCAAACGGGCAGTGCTGTTCGTCAAATTAATTTCCTTTAATTTAGTAGGTTTTCAGGTTGTTTTGCTAATGATGTAAATTGCTGGAACTGTATTCTCGGTCCTTAGATCTCACTTGTTGTTTATGTTACCATGTCTTTTTTCCCTTCTACTTCTCCTTATACACTGCGACATGTCTAGCTTTCGGCTGTGATTGATTCTGATAAGATTGTGTTATGAATTAGCTAGCTTTCAGAATTTATGATATAATGTTTGAGATAAACCATGTGATAGTTATCCAGGCTTTTATCTTTTCTTTTTTTGTCCTCTTAACTCCGGGATGGTATTTGTCTTTTGAAATTCCAGTCTCATATCTTTGGACTGGCTATGCTCCTTTCTTTTCCATGTACACTTTGTTCTATTTGAGATTTTAAGCAGAACATACTTTTCACATGTCAACAGATATTACTTCTTCCTCGACAATGCGGTCATGCTCGGCATTTCAGTCACCTTGTTTTACCTGGTAATCATGATGGCTCAATCACAAATTCAATCTATTCATCTCATGTTGCTATTGTTATTAACTCCTAGTTTCCGTTACAGGATGCTCAATGAACTTGCGGCCAGAAAGGTTAGTGACCATGTTCATTACTAGGAGACCTGTTTTTCGTAAAGTTGTATAGCATGAAAAGATTCACCATATGTTTCCTCCAATTAGCCTAACCATTTTCCTCCTCGTAGGACAGCTTTGCTTTAGTTCTATGTTTGGAGGTGAAACCAACAATTTTTTATCTTTGCATATCTTAGTATTGCTGTCAGCTATACAGCTTGATCATTGTTTTTTGTCATTACGCGTTACTGGAAGAAGAGACCTTGTTTTTGGCAGCTGCCTATGTGTCTTCCTGCACTGAAATGAGAAATTAAGAGCTGAGGCAGCGTGACAAGGATAGCATGTTCATGTGCCCTAAAGAGACAAAAAATCTACATGTTTCTATACATGATATAAGTAAAACACTCCCTCCTTCCTGTTTTATACAATGCAATGACCAAGGGCTTCCAAACACATCGTAAGCTAAACCAAAACCGAAAAAAAAAATTGTTGAAGAACCAATATTGAGTATTGGTAATAATACCAGCAAACAAACATAATTTGATTGCCTATAGACTAATAAATTCACTTGCATTATTATTCACATTGTGGTTAGAAGAACATATTATAATTGTTGAAGACTTGCAGATTGATAAGGAAATCATATTATGATCTTGATTTGATCTTAACAGAAGTGAATCTTACACTTGCAAAAGGTGTGAATGATTTTATTGTGTAGGCATTTTTGGGACATCCATATGGTTGGAACTTTGTCATATAAACTGAGAGTAAGGGAGTTTTATGATCGTAGGTCTGATAACTTTGTATGCTCAAAGAAGTCTCTGTACCCAAAAACCAAAAAGTGGATCTTAAAACAATAAGAAAAAGGTGATCTTAAAAAACAAATGTAATGTGCTTTTTGTATGTGTTTCTGTACATATATTATGTATTACTTCAGCAGTTGACCTGTGTCAATAATACAGCACTGACCACAATGGTATTTTGCTTTTATATACCTTTTTTTTTAGAAAGGTAACAGTAATATTTCGCTTTTATACCCTTAAAGTCATTCTCAAATTGTAGTGTAAAGAAAAGTAAACAAAATAAAACGCTGGACTGAAATCATATTTAACTATTATTATCCCATTTTCATCATCAACTGTATAACAAAAGATGAGATAATGCGCCTCGAAGTATGTGCTCATTGGGTGTTGCCACCTATTAATCTTTTCTTTCTTATGCTGCACCTTGTTATGATGGTTTTCTTTCTTTGATGGATGTTTATGAGTAAAGAGTAAGAATTGATGATTTTGCTACATTCTGCTGCTTCTACTTTTCTTTTCCCCTCGTTTTTGTTGGTCCACATGAAATATTTCATTGTCTGCAGGGGAGCTATGGGTAATCTTCACTCAAGTCTACCACTACAGATTTGCAGCAGGCCTTTTTGTTCAAATAGTGGTATATCTTCTATAATAGTGATTAACCTTGTCTTGTCTTGTCTTGAATCTTGATAATAATGCTGCATCTGCTAACTTCCAACTTGTAAATTAAAATTTCTTCTCTAGTTTTTGACGCCTGAAATGATTATTACCTGTTGATATCCTTAGAGAAGATACCTTTTACTTTTCCTTCTGTTTTAGTACTGAGATTTTATGTAGATATTAATTGAACTTTGCAGGTTCTTTTGTTATTTCCCTTATGATCTCTAATGTTTAACATGTTAATTACGGTAATATGCAAATTCTTGTCTGAGAATGAATGATTAATTTGCATTTATCTATCTAAAGATACAGAGGTAGCTACTTGGAATGGGGTGAAATTAAGTATTCATTGGAAATTCACAATTGATTTATACTCCATTTGTTGTGAAATTGTAGAGTGGTTGGATGTTTACTTTTATTCATCTTCTTGTTTCCATTTCTAGTCTTCTTTGCAGTGCTATTCCTTTTTCTTCTTCTATTGGGCTTGGTTGGGATTAAGTATGAACATTAGGGCCTTTACCCTTCGATTTTCATTATTAGTATATGAATTCAGCTGTATGGATGTCTTGAAATACGTTAATCCAAAGTGGAGGAATTAGCTATACTTGTACTGCAATAATGGAGTCTAATGATAACTACCAGTGTTATGTCTAGCAAGTTCATTATAGAGACTTTTAAGACACGTATTCAACGTGTGCACAATTAATTGTACCCAATTGCAGTGACAAAGTTACTATTCATCACTTTGTTTTCATTGTTATATACATGAATTTCTCAGAATTGGATTATCATAAGATGTGTTAACCCTTTAAATGGGGTAGAATGATGACTATCAGTGAGATGACTGGCAATTTTATTAATAGTTCAGAAAATGCTTGAATTGCCGTACTCTGCCGCACTCAATTGTGTCTGCAATGTGATACAATTACTAACATTTTGTGCTTTTTTCATCTATATTTCTCCAAAGGTGATCTGGTCGATGCTGTTGTTCCTCATATGGGCGAATCCATAAGTGACGGCACACTGGCTAAATTGCTGAAGAGTATGTTTTTTGTTATTGTGTCCATGACCATTTTTTTTTTTCCTTTAACACTTGGTTCCTTTAATCTCTCATTCTTTTTATGCAGATCCTGGTGACAGAGTAGAAGTTGATGAGCCAATTGCTCAGATTGAAACAGATAAGGTATTCGAACATGTTTAACCAATTTTCTCCAACTTTTATGGGTTATTGTGGAGGTTAATGGCTTACATGTAATCCAGGTAACAATTGATGTAACCAGTCCTGAAGCTGGTGTAATCCAAAAGGTAAAATATCGTTTAACACTGGAACTCTTCATTTTCTTCCCCAGGTGTATTATGCATTTCTTATTTTGATATCAATGGATTTTGCATCTGCTTTTGAATATTTATAGTTTGTAGCTAAGGAAGGAGACACTGTGGAACCAGGCTACAAGGTTGCTATCATTTCAAAATCCGGTGAGGGTGCGGAAAGTGTAGATCATGTTGCTCCATCTGAGAAGCCATCTGAAAAAGAAGCTCGAAAGCCAGCTGCTCCCGTTCAAGAGAAAAAAGAGGAAGAGATGAAACCCAAAGTTGAGACAGCTCCTGTGAAGGAGAAGCCTAAGGAACCTTCACCACCTCCTAAACGATCTGCTACAGAACCCCAACTTCCCCCTAAAGAGCGGGAAAGACGAGTAACTCTCTTAAACTTTTGAAAGCTTATTGTCACTACTCACAACACTGTTCATTTGAGCATCTGTATCAATTACCGAGTAGCAACATTTAAATCTCCCTTGATGATAGGTTCCCATGACTAGGCTCAGGAAAAGAGTTGCCACTCGTTTGAAAGATTCTCAGAACACATTCGCATTGTTGACTACATTCAATGAAGTTGATATGTAAGTTTTGATTGTTATTTTGATGAACAAATTTGTGAGCTTGTCTTATGTTTTAGCTTAACCCTAGTGTTATCAGAAAGATATCCGAAAAAGGACAACTTGATATATGTTGCATGGATTCATATAAGGGTACATATTCAGTATACGTGCAGAAGTATGCGGTCCCGGCATGTTAATTTTTGCCAACTTTGTATTTTTGAAGATTCCACTTGAAATACCCATACTATCACACCCGTTCGACATGGTATGCCAAAGCAAATGGAAGGGTCCATGTACAGATCCTTTAGATGACTAAAACTAGTTTACTTGAGTGATTTAGAAGGTCCAAATCTTAGTACCTCTTTCTTTTTGGTGATTTTTTATGGCTAGTGACATTTGAGGTTATAACTTAAGTATCTTTCTCAAGCTGATATCCTGTAAGCAGACTGTTCCTGTTCTTCTGATACATTAGAGGTGTAGGAGCCATTTGTCCTAGCCCATGAACTGTTTGCTATGCACCCATTATATTAGTTGTATTCACTTTCTTCAATCTTCCTTATTGCAGGACAAATTTGATGAAGCTCCGATCTGAGTACAAAGACACATTTGTTGAAAAGCATGGTGTGAAGTTAGGACTCATGTCTGGATTTATCAAAGTATGAAAAGTATCAATGTTAATAGTTTTTTTAAATATATATATGTTGACAAACACGAATGAAAAAGGTCTTATGCAAAATTTCAGGCAGCAGTTAGTGCACTCCAGAATCAACCTATAGTTAATGCAGTTATTGACGGCGATGACATCATATATCGGGACTATATAGACATCAGTATAGCTGTTGGTACCCCAAAGGCATGCCCACCCTTTCTTTGACTCAATATTTCGAATTAAATTGACAATTTATAGACAACCTGTAATCTGATGTGTCGAACTTGTCCTTTTACCTGCTTTTGAGACCCCACACTAAGTTTATTGCCGATGTTTTCCAACTTTTCTTTGCCAATTCAGGGTCTGGTTGTCCCTGTTCTCCGTGACGCTGACAAGATGAATTTTGCTGAGATAGAAAAGACAATAAACGAGCTTGCTAAGAAGGCAACTAATGGAACCATCTCTATTGATGAAATGGCTGGAGGATCGTTCACAATATCCAATGGTGGTGTGTATGGAAGTCTTCTAAGTACCCCCATCATAAATCCTCCTCAGGTACTTGTCCTTATTGAGACAACAAGGTTTGAAATTTCTCATAAAGCTATCTCACCATTGATGTTTGTTGCTTGATTTTGTAGTCTGCTATCTTGGGAATGCATTCAATAGTGAATCGCCCAATGGTTGTTGGAGGCGACATTATCTCAAGACCAATGATGTACATCGCGCTGACATATGACCATAGGTTGATTGATGGAAGAGAGGCGGTATACTTTTTGAGAAGGATTAAAGATGTGGTAGAAGATCCACGTCGCCTGCTCCTTGATGTTTGAAGATATACAACCATCTCTGGATTTTGAGTTGACTGTTTGTGGTATACCTGAGTGTTCACGCAAGCTTAAAACCAGAATAAACATTGTCAAAGTTATTGAGGCCTTTGACATTGCTTTTGTCCCTGATTACTTAATCAGTTCCATCTATACTTGAGACATGCAAATAGAGCTATGTTACAATTCAATCTTTCCCTTTCCTTGATTCATCCTTTTCAACAACTTATTACCTTTTCACATGACGCCCAAGGAGGATAATTTATTGCTTGAATGTATTTCACCAGTTTTTTATGCTTTTCAGTTTCATGTTATGTAGTTACTCTTGTATCTGTCCTGTCTTCTTGATTTGAGGCGATTCCTTTCTTAGAACGGTACTGGTAGCCCTGATTGGGATTCACCTCTGTTTCAGATTCATCCACACAGCAATAATAGGTTCTATGACGAGGCAGCTCATGATGTTCATATAGATCTATTATGTGCTTCTGCCTTTAGCATTGGATAGACTTAATACATTACTGTTCTAGCTTTATATATATATATATATATATATATATATATATATATATATATTCTTTTTTCATTTTCTTTGGAACAATCACAGACTTTTTAAATTATGGACCTATTACTAGAAGTTTAATGTGTAATCTCAACATTCAATGTGTATTCTTGAATAATCTTCATAGGTCCCAAGCTCTTCTTAGAAAGCCCTCTTCCTTCTCGTTAAGAAAAAAAGAATGCTGCTTGATTGAACGAACATTGGTTTGGTCTTTGTACTTATCTAGCTTTTACATCCAAGGATGATATGAGATGAGGTCTAAAACGAGTAAGGAGCGGAGTAATTGGCGTAAAAAGAAGGGATAAGGGCCATAATACGCCTCCTTTTCGTACTTTTTATTTATTTATTTATGTAATTTTTCACTTTATTACATTCACTTTGATATGAAAAGACATCATCTCGTGTGTCTACTACTTCAGCATCAAGGCATCTTAATAGTATACAATTGTGGGTATCTTGTCATTCCTCGTTACCACATGGGAGAAGGAATGGCTAGAAGATTTTACAAGATGTGGAGACAGAATCATATGCAGGTTGGATCCATGTGCCTTCAAATGCTTAAAGGAATGGTATAAAAGCTATGTGATCTTTCTATTGTAGACGGCAAGGATCAAGTTAAGAGCACAAATTCTAAGGTATCTCTATTCTAAAGCGACTAAAGATATATATATTCCTTGGAGCTACGACATCTTGCTATGACCTATCAAATTTTTAATGGAAAAGTATCATAAGTAGCAGGATTAGTGTCTTTTTCTACAAAAACTAGCGATATTGTTTTTTCCATGTAAAAGTATTTTCTTTTAAAACGTAGCATATACACTGTATGCTCACTCTTCAAAGAAAAAGTAGCACATACATTGTATGCGCCAATACAATATCAATGTATATACACGGATACATTGTATATATAAATATATATATACGCTGATAGCATTTATACAGTATACGCACGCATACAAGAATTGTATGAATTCGTTCAAGAAATTCCTGCCTCTCTATCTATCTCTGAGATGTTTGGATTTTTCAAAACTCCATGGACATGCAGAAGAGAAATGCTATCTCCACTCAGACCAAGACAAAACTTTTACTTGTTCAAATAACAATTAAGGTGAAGCAGGGTCAGGAACGATGAATCTCTTTATGATAAACAGATTCATTTTTCAAGTTTGTTATTACGGGATCTATAACTGCTTCCGGTTTAGGTGTGAAACCTGACAAGTATACATCTAGGGAATTAGCTTTATCATTGCTTAAACGAAAGTACTATAAGAATCGGTATCAAATCCCGCACGTAATTGTACAAGCTTCCATAGCAATAACATATTTTGGTTGAGCATTTGCTCATATAATCTCACTGAAAAGGGGGCCATTTTCATTGTTCTTTATTCCTATTTGTTAAAATTAAATCCGCTTGTCTAGGACTCGATCTTGGTACTAGTCTATAACGATCAAAGTCGAAGCGTGAGCCTATTAGTGAAGCAAATTCAATGAAGCAACAACTGGTGCCATAGAGAAGCGGCCATAAACTAGAGTGTCTTGACCAATTTGAAAGATCATTTAATGTAGTTGATTATCGATGATTCATTCTTAGATTTTCTAAGATTTTTTAAATGATGAAGAGATAAAAAAAATGCACTATTCTGAAATGTTGATTGTAATAGTAATAAGGGGTAAATCAATTGAGTATTCAACTTTTTAAAGTCTGCTTACAATTTAGGCATAGACGAATCAAAATATATTTGCTATAATATGTAAAATATAGCTATATTTTGTAATTATTTAAAAATATCACTATAATGTGTAATTATAGGGCATAATCAATTACGGGCAATTTGCAAGATTACCCTTTGCTGGGGGTGGTCTTTAATTTTTGTCCCTCAAAATGGTGGTCTTTAACTTTTGCCCTTCAGGCAGAATTTCGCGCCAAATTCTAAGGCAAAATTTGGGTCTTAAAGGCAGAATTTGCACATGGGTAGAATTTGCAAGCAGAATTCTGCCTTGCAATTTTTTTTTTTAATTGAGCTGGGGTTTGAACCCACAACATCGGGGTATTAGGCGAAGGGAAAAACTTAAAGACCACTAATTTGAAGGGCAAAAATTAAAGACCACCCCAAATGAAGGGCAATCCGCGCAAGAAAAAGATCAATTACATTAGGTAATTTTTTCGGGCAATTTACAGGATTGCCCTTCGTTGGGGGTGGTCTTTAATTTTGGGGAAAAGGACATAAAGGGCCGTTCGACCCAAACTGGTCCCACCGGATGGCCCATGTTACTCCAAACCCAAAGTGTAGCCAGCGCGACCTTTATGGCGACTTTAGTCGCCACAAGGACTATTTGTGGCGGCTTTAGTTTCCACTAAAGATCAACTAAAAACTTACTGATGAATTTTGGTTGTTTTCAAGTAATTCTGGGTCATTTTAATGTGTTTTTGTTGTGTTTTAGGAATACGATGGCCTAAAAGCAAAAAGGAAAAAATGCCCAAAAATGAAGATTCGACGTTCCGTCGATTGATCGATGGACCGTCCTTTGAAGCGTCAATAAATTCAATTTTCCAGTGATGGTCTTAGCTGAAGAGGGCAAAGGACGGAGGCATCGACAAAGATCGACGTTTCGTCGTTTGTATCGTCAAACAAATTTGACAACAAGAAGAGAGAAAGACGGAAGACTTGACGAAGTGTCGAACTGGTCGACGACACCGACGAATGGACCATATAACTGAAGAAACAAAGGACGGAGGCATCGACGGATCGTCAAACTGATCGACGATCCGTCGATCTTACGACCAGGGGCAATTTTGTCAACTGTTGCTGTGCGTTTTTGGAGCTTATTTAAAGAACATTTTAGGTTTTTGTTCAATATCTGATTTTTCTCCAACATTGAATATTAGTTCCATTGGTGGGTGAGCATTGAATACACCACTTTTGGAGCTTAGTGAAGACAAAAAGATTCCATTTCCACCATCTTTATCACACTTTGTAAGCTTTATGTTTCTATTATTGCTTACTACTTTTGTGACCAATATGTGTGAGTAGTTTCTTTAATCAAAGTTGTGGACCCAAATAATGAGTGTTATGTAATGGGTGTCTAACATTGCATATATATATAATGGGTTGTGATGTGTTTTATTATTTCTCGTATTCATTGTTAGTTAGTGGTTGCAAACACTTACTTATGCATAAACCCTAGTTTTGTTTGGAAAGATGAACAAGGATTTGAGTTGAATTAATATAAAAAGGACTCGGGGCGCTAACCCTCGTTCTTTTAATCCAAACAAATTCCAAATACTTTAAAATAGCGAATACAAACCAAAACTCTTTTTCTACACTAGTCGGAATAGAACTAGTCTTTAGAGATTAGTAAAATATATGATTAGTATTCATTTAACACTTTATTCCCTGTGGGATTCGACCCCAACCTAGTTGGGTTACTATATTTGACACCGACCGCCTTGCGCCATAATTTAGGTGTAATTTGAGCCTGTCAAATTTTGGCACTATTGCCGGGGAATACGATTTTGAAATTTACTAATTGTTAAATACTTTTCTTTAAACCCTTTTCTATTCCATCACTCTGTTTGTTTTCTCTTCATTATTTGGCAACAGATGGCTGGCAGAGCCAACCGAAATAATCGAAGAAATCAAAATTAAGAGGGGCTCCGGATAAACTCTCCTGCACCTATACTAGTAGCGGGAGAGGATGAGAATGTATTTGCGGATTTTTGAATAATGCGGAGTATGCGACTGCGGTAGTTCCTCCTCGAGTTGGAAATGCAAACTTCAAAGTGGAGAGTCATCTCTACCATTTATTGAAACTTGAGGGGTACTTCAAAAATTCTTTGGAGAATTGCCCACTTTGCCATCTCAAGAATTTCTTGCATGTGTGTACTCAACAAACAAATGGAGTTGTTCATTCTGATGCTCTTCGATTGAGGCTTTTCAAATATTCTCTTATCGGAGAAGTTCGTGAATGGTATGAGAAGCTTTCAAGCAACTCAGTCCACACATGGGCCGAATTATCCGATATTTTCTTAAAGAAGTAGTTTCCGCCGAGCAAAAAAGGCGGGCTCCGAGACAAAATCTTTGAGTTCAAACGATTACCCGGGCGAACAACAACACAGTGCTTGGGATCGGTTCAAGTACTATCTAACCCAATCTCTGAATCATGGTTTCACGGATAATGTGCTCATGGATAAGTTTTATAAGGGGTTAGACACCATGAATCAAATTGCCGTTAATACGGCCGCGGGTGGTTGTTTCATGGATCGGACTTTTTCAAATATTACTACTTTGCTGAATCTTCTCACCACTCATCACCAAGCTTGGCACTCCAATGATACTGAAGATTTGTCCTGTGGTAGTCCTTTTGTTGCCGCGGTGGCCAAAGAGAATCATGAGCGAGATCATGCTTTTGCTCAATTGCAAACCACCATGGATTTTTATCAAAGAGACTTGCGGAGAAAGAAGACAAGGGTGTAAATGTTGTTGAAGAAATGCCATCTCATGCCCCCGGAATGTATCAAGTCTCGGAGGAGACCTATCTAGAGAGGCAACAACAACGTGAGGATGCTAATTATATCGATAACTCTCAAGGGGGTTATCAAAAGCAATGGAGACCCCAACTCTCAAGGGGGTTATCAAAAGCAATGGAGACCCCAACAACAAAGCAATCAATATGGCCGAAATGAATATGGTGGTTTAGATAGGAAGGATTACAACAACAACAATTATGGTAATCGAAATTCCAATGCCTATATTCCACCAAAAGGGCGTTCTTCCAACTCTCAAAATTGGCGAGAGGGTCCTTCCAATGTTCAAGGGATTTCTCGAATAGAATCTATGCTTGAGAAGATCTTGGAAAACCAAAACAAGAGTGACAAGAAGATGGAAAATTTGACCGAAGTGGTAGGCTCTCACACTGCTTCGATTTAAAAACTTGAGTCACAAATGCGAGATCTTTCTCGTGAGCAACATCCTCCACAAAGAGGAGGAATTCCTAGCGACACAATTACGAACCCAAGGGTAGTGGAGGTGATCAAATTGCCTTATGCAAAGCTATTTCTACTAGAAGTGGGAAGATACTTAATGCGGTGGATGAGAGGGTGGTTGAACCTATTATTGTCGAGCCGGTTGTTGATGAGGTTATTGAAGAAGAAATTGAGGCGCCAATTGAAGTGCCTATTATTATTAAGAAGGAGAAGGTGGCACACCCTATTGTTGTTGAGGGTGATGAGGTGCCAAGTGTTGAAAAAACTACCGAGGGTAGCACTAAAAAAATCAAGGTCACGGGGGGTAATTAAACCCTTGACTCAAACTTATAAATCTCCTCCCCCGTTCCCACAAAGATTGATGAAAAGAACGGAGGATGCCGAGTGCCAACGCTTCTATGACCAATTGAAAGGGTTGTTAATAAATATCCCATTTCTTAATGCATTCCAAGAAATGCCGGGATTTTCTAAATACTTGAAGGATTTGTTGACGACAAAAAGACCAATCAAGCATGATACAGTGGGAGACTCCCACCGTGTGAGCTCTATTATTTCGTCCTCAAAGGTTAAGAAGAAGGGAGATCCCGGGGCGTTCACTATTCCTTGCACCATCGGTCACCATGATTTTGCTAGTGCCTTATATGATAATAGGGCTAGTATTAATTTGATGACACTAGCCATCTATAAACAATCCTGTTTGGGGACACCTAGACCAACGAGCATGCGTCTCCAAATAGCCGATAGAACTATCAAGAGACTGGTAGGGGTTGTTGATGATGTCATTGTTAGAGTGGGAGAATTCTTATTACCGGCGGATTTTGTCATCCTTAATTATGCGGTTGACAAAGAAGTCCCAATTATCTTGGAAGCCATTTCTTTTCTACGGAGAGCCTTAATGGACTCGAAAAAGAATGAAATAAAATTTCAGGTAAATGATGAAGAGGTAACCTTCCAAGCTAGCAAGGGGTTAAAATTGCCAAGTGCTTATGAGAACATTTCGGTCATTGATTCTTTATATGTGGTAGACGAAGCGGTGGAGCAGAAATTAGAGGAGGAGTACTTTGACGAAGCACTTTCGGCTATTTTGGTGAATTTTGAGGCGGATGAAATGGAGGGATATGTTGAAATGGTAAATTCTCTTATTGGCCGAGGTTCGTAGACAAAAAACTACTCCTCCGGCTAAGCCTTCGATTATTGAGCCACCAAAACTTGAGCTCAAGCTGCTTCCATCTCACTTGAAGTATGCCTTTCTTGGCCCGGATAATACTCTACCGGTTATTCTCTCATCTTTGTTAAATGAGGAACAAACTAAAAGGGTGCTTGAAGTGTTGCGGGCTTATCGAAGATCTATTGGGTGGACTATTGCGGATATTATGAGGATTCCCTTCGGTATTTGTGAACATAGAATCGAGCTTGAGGAAGATAGTTCACCAAGTGTAGAGCATCAAAGAAGGCTAAACCCTCCTATGCAAGAAGTGTTCAAGAAGGAAATAATCAAATGGTTGGATGCCAGTGTTGTATACCCAATTGTAAATAGTCCATGGGTGAGTCCGGTACAATGTGTGCCAAAGAAGGGGGCATCACAGTTGTCGCTAATTCCAAGAATGAGTTGATTCCTACAAGGACAGTCACCGGATGACGAGTGTGTATGGACTATCTGCAACTTGTAAAGACCACTTCCTTATGCCTTTTATTGATTAAATGCTTGATTGGCTAGCCTGAAGATCTTATTATTACTTTTTGGATGGCTATTCGGGGTACAACCAAATTAACATTGCCTTAGAGGACCAAGAGAAAACCACTTTCACTTGTCCTTATGGCACTTTTGCTTTTAGCCGAATGCCTTTTGGCTTATGCAATGCCCCGGCTACATTCCAACAATGTATGATGTCTATTTTCTCGGATATGGTGGAAGATTTCTTGGAAGTCTTTAGGGATGACTTTTCGATTGTTGGTGACTCCTTTGATGAATGCCTTGATAATCTCGGTAATCTATTGAAGTGGTGTGAAGAAACCAACCTTGTACTTAATTGGGAGAAATGTCATTTCATGGTGAAGGAAGGGATTGTCCTTGGCCATAAGATTTTCGAGAAGGGTATTGAGGTAGATCAAGCAAAGATTGATGTTATTGCCCAGATTCCTCCACCTATCTCCGTCAAAGGAGTTTGTAGCTTCTTGGGACATGCCGGCTTCTACCGGCTATTTATCAAAGATTTCTCAAAAATCGCCAATCCGATGTGTAAGCTTCTTGAAAAGGAGGCTAAGTTTGTGTTTGATGAAAAGTGCCTTAAGGCATTTAATGAATTGAAGGAAATGCTCACTTCTACTCCAATTATTGTCTCTTCGGATTGGTCATTGCCATTTGAGCTCATGTGTGATGCGAGCAGATTTGCTATTGGTACGGTGCTTGGGCAAAGGCACAACAAAATCATGCACCCAATTTATTATGCTAGCAAAATCCTCAATGGTGCTCAAATGAATTATACCGTCACCGAGCAAGAACTTCTAGCCATTGTATATGCTTTTGAGAAGTTCCGGGCCTATCTTTTGGGATCCAAAGGGGTTGTTCACACGGATCATGCAGCATTGAGATATTTGATGACAAAGAAAGATGCCAAGCCGCGGTTGATTCGTTGGGTTTTATTGTTGCAAGAGTTTGACTTTGAAGTCAAAGATCGAAAAGGTTGTGAAAACCAAGTTGCGGATCACCTATCTAGGCTTGAGGAAGTTGGGAGACCGAGTGGAGATCTTGAATTAAACGATGCTTTTCCCGATGAAAGACTTTTGGCCGTGTCTTGTGAAGTTGCTCCTTGCTATGTGGATATCGCCAACTTCTTAGTGATAGGTCTTATTCCCAACGACATCAAAGCTTATCAAAAGAAGAATTTTTTGAGAGATAGTCGTCAATACTATTGGGATGAGCCCTATTTGTTCCACACTTGTGCCGACAACATCATTCGGCAGTGTGTGGCCGAATTCAAGGCCATAAAAATCTTAAAAGCTTGCCATGACTCTCCCGTGGGGGGTCATCATAGTGGGAACCGCACCGCGGCAAAAGTTCTTGAATGTGGCTATTATTGGCCCACTCTTTATCATGATGCAAATTTTTTGGTGAAATCTTGTGACCAATGTCAGCGCCAAGGGTCAATTGGGAGAAAGCATGAAATGCTGATGAATTTTGTCATGGAGATTGAACTTTTTGATGTGTGGGGCATCGACTTTATGGGCCCATTTGTGAGTTCTCGTGGTATGCGGTACATTCTTGTTGCGGTTGACTTTGTGTCCAAGTGGGTCGAAGCGGTAGCATTGTCCAACAATGACGGCAAGAGTGTCACAATTTTTCTCAAAAAGAACATATTCACAAGGTTTGGCACTCCTAGGGCAATCATTAGTGATGGTGGCACTCACTTTTGCAACAAGCAATTCACTAATCTCACGGAGAAGTATGGAGTGAAGCATAGGGTGGCAACTCCTTACCATCCTCAAACTAGTGGGCAAGTCGAAGTCTCCAATCGGGAGATAAAGAGTATCTTAGCCAAGACGGTTAATGCAAATAGAACCGATTGGTCATTAAAGCTTGATGATGCTCTTTGGGCTTATAGAACGGCATTCAAGACGCCCATTGGTACTTCTCCTTATCGGTTGGTGTTTAGGAAAGCTTGCCATCTACAGGTTGAACTTGAGCACAAAGCTTTGTGGGCATTAAAAAAATTAAACATGGACTGGGACGAAGCGGCCAAGTTGCGGTTGTTTTAAATGAATGAAATGGATGAGTTTCGGTATCATACCTATGAGAGTGCGGCATTGTATAAAGAAAAGATGAAGCATTATCATGATGTCAAACTTTTGAAGAAAGATTTTCAACCGGGTGATTCGGTGTTGCTATTCAATTCAAGGTTGAAGTTCTTTCTGGGCAAATTGAAATCCAAGTGGTCCGGCCCTTTTGCTTTGGTGAGTGTTTCACCCATTGGTTCGATGGAATTGAAGTCCGAAGATGGGACTCGTACTTTTAAAGTGAATGGCCATCGGGTAAAATACTACCATTGGATGGTTGATGGGGACAAGATTGTTGATGCTCACCGGTTGAAACATGGCACCGGACCTCGACACCAAAAGTGGTATTACGTCGTGCCGAGACGTTAAATTGTGCTCTTCTTGGGAGGCAACCCATGTTCATTTTTGCGTTATGTTTTTCGTTTCGTTGGTTTTGTTCTTGTGTTGTTTTGATGTTTGTTTTTGTGTCTAGGAACCTAAGTGTTGAATGGAGAATTTGCCAAGGAAGCAGATGAACAATGCACATTCGACGGACCGTTGATATGTTCGACGACAGGTTTGACGCTCCGTTGAACTGATCGACGGTCAATTCAACGGGCGTTTTTCTCTCTTGCATATATATATAAAAAAAAAGCGAATGACGTTGCACTCGACGAAACGTCGAACTATTCGATGTTTCGTCCTTTTAACGCGTCAGTGAGGGTTATTAAATTTTTATATAACCTGACACCCCTTTATTTCTCCCCATTTCTTCTTTTCAAATTTTCACTCCTCCTCCACCTTTCCCACTCCCATAACTATTACCCAACTGTTACCCGATTTTTCCCTCTTTTAAATACACCCATTAACCACCATTCCTCTCATAACCATCATTCTCTCTCTTGTTTGCTCTCTCATTCTGTAGTGTTGTAACCCTAGTAGTGGCTCTTTGTCTGTTCATCATTCCTTAAGTGCTAAAATCAAGTCTTCTTTCAATTTTAAGGTATGCTAGATCATGTATTGCTTGTTTACATGTTCATACTAGTTGTTTGCTTCGACTTCCATGTATTGTTGTTGTTAGTTTATTTTTGCTAGTGGTTTGTTTGGATGTGTGATTCATTGGGTATAACTGCTTGCTGAGAATTGAGACTCGTTGGAGCGAGTGCATCGTCTTCCATCGAGTCGGAGGGCATTACGACAAACATACCTCATTCATGAGATTGTTGTTGTTTTGCCCGCAACCTGTTTGATAAAATGCCCAAGAGTGGAATGATGTGTTGTTTGAAATGTTGGCTTGGAGGGCATTACGACTAAAGAGTTGTTTTGCCCGCTAATTATTTTCCATAAATCTAACTCGAGCCAACGTTGGGTGAAGTCTGAGTAACCCCAATTACGAGAGGATTTGCACCACGACCCGAGGATCATATTGAGTAGATGTAAATGCTGTTGAATTGAGCACCAATGTAAGCAAGTCCATGCGACGCTACGTTCGACGGTCCGTCGATTCACTCTACGAACCGGCCTCCTTAACGTCAAATGATTCCTCACAAGAGGTTGGGGCAAAACTAACTCGACGGTGGACTCGACGATCAGTCGAATCAATCAACGGAGCGTCCTTTCCACCGTCAATAATTTTCAAATAACAGTGACCAAAGATAGATTGACGGTGAGATTGACGGCCCCTCGATCGGTTCGACGGACCGTCCTTCTGATCGTCAATCTGCTCAACGTTTCGTCGATTAGTTCGATGGATCCACTGGCAGCTTTAAAATTATCACATGTTTTGCATCTTTTTCTGGTTTTGCTATATTTTTATGGTTGTCTCAACGACGAAGGGTGTTCTTTTTGCAGATATGCCTCCAAAGAATCCAGTCAAGTGGGGTGATGGTCCTAAAAAAGGCCGAGGTCGGGGACAATCGACCCTTGCTCTTAGGGATGAACCCTCCAACTCTGAACGTCAAGAGGTGGTACCAACGACTGCAAAGTGAGCACGGACCACCACTGCTCGTGTAGCATCACCTTTCCCAAACTCCTCCCAGTCTGAAGAGGGGGAGTCATCCTCCACACCCGCTAGTGCTAGCAAGGCAGCAACTGAGCAATAAGCCGCTCCTGAATTAAATTCAAATGAGGAACAACAGCAGATGCGGCTACAGAAAAGGGAGATAGCTGCAATACGATTTCCTTATGATAGGTGCAGAAAGTACTACATAAAGGGGGCGACTACAGTCACTGGGGGTAATCTGAGGAGGAATATTCAAGAAGAGGAGCAAAACAGTATGAGCGGATTAGAGAGTTACCCTCGGATTACTGATCTCATCCAGCACTATCATTTAGAGGCATTCACACAGCCTCTAGGGGACTATTGCCCGACCATGGTTCGGGAATTCTATGCCACCTACAGAGTGCTGCTATAGAAGCGACACAAGAAAAAGAAAGATTTGAAAGGCGCCCCTCCGTTAAATACATTGTATGTTCGAGATGTGCATGTTAATATCTCTGCCGGCACAATCAACAGGTTTTATTTTGGAGATGACTTCGTTGAGCCAGCCATAGTGGAATATGATGATAAATTTGAAAGAAGAGCGAAGATGTCATGCCCCAAAACTAGGGTAGGCCGTGATTGGCACCCGACCTAAGCTACCTGTCGAGCGAACCCTGAGTTAAGTTGTCTGTCATAACATGTACTGAATTAATTAGCAACAATTACCCAATAAAGCACTAACTGAGCGTATCGAAATCTACACTAGATACTGAAATACGAATCATGAAAATTCCATGAAAACATAAAGACTGAAACGTGAAACTAACATAATCCACTAGGCTGAGTCATGAGCCTCTAAAAAAATACCAACAAGAACCGATATCCTCAGGGCATACCCCAGAATACTAAATCAATATAAAATAGACGAGTCTGAATTCCCACCGAGAAGAGAAGCGGGAAAATGCTGAGTCGAATGCTAATTCTCTCCTGTAGTGCCTGGAATGTAATCAACAGTATCTGCATCCAAAAAAAAAATTGAAGCAGGCCCTCACGGGCTAAGTACCACTAATAGGATACCCAGCAAGTCTCATAAGCCACCTCCTAAGAAGGCAGAGCGAGTCCTTCTGGGATAAAATAACAAGAAGGAAATACATCCATAGATAGCATATAAATAATTTAAGGTCAAAAAACTGATAATAGACTAAAGACTGGGATTGTATGTGGAACATGTAAGCCAATAACTAAAAACTTGAAACTGAGTTACACATAGTGGCCCTACGTATGTGTGGTCTAGGAACACGCACGGGGGAGTGTCGGCCTATCTCCCCAGTAAATAATAGCCACTACGAGCATGCAGGTATCTAACCCTTGTCTCTGTGGCACTCACGCAAGAGGAGGTCGGCTAGCTCTCCTGTCTGTATATGATCACATTAATGCATAACTAATTGCTGAAACTAAACGTAAGTATCACAACAAGGCACATAATAAATGGTGATACACATAAGCACGTAATACCATCACGCTTTCATATGAAGTCGTATTAAATAGAAATGGAGTAAACTAAATATTGGAACACAAGAAGACATAACGTATGGATTTTATCAAATACATGGAGCACGAGGTTCTAATGAAATCCCCTGTTAGGAGAGTAAGCCTTAACTTACCTCAAAGGTTTAACTTCAATTTCACGTATCCTCCAAGCAATTCCGAAATCACAATTTCTCAATCTACATGAATATTGGGATTCAATTAGAGTAGAGCCAACCTTGAGTATTTCTTTATATTATAGGTGCCATTTTAATTCTCATGGTACCTTTCTATTTCACTAATTCTGGATAATAATTAAAAACATGATGAGAGTGTTAACTGAGATTTTTCTATAGTATATAAAAGTCTAACGGCTTTACGTTGTATTAATGTTACAGACTAACCATCTAATTTATTTGCTGGAAATAAGGGCTCAAAATCTCACACAAGGTATTCCAATCCAGAAATATTCTACTTCGTATGTTATTGTATGTGTTACACCTCAGAAAATTTCATGTCGTCATGAGATAGATAGACTAATGCAGGGTGAGATGAATATGATGTTTCTATAAGTACGAAAGGTTATTTAATGATCCTAGTTAAGATTTCAAAGATGTTGGAAGTAAGAGGAGAAAGTTCCTTAAGAAGGGCAAAGTATATGTGGTGTTTTGGAAGAGTTCCGTAAGTACTGAGCTAATGTTGACTTAATGATGTCTTAAAGAAGAGTTGTAACTCTCCTTAGGTTGGTAATGAAGTGTTAAACAAGTGTTAATAAGGTTCCATAAGGATTGGAGATCAAACGAAATGACGGAAACCATTTCAAGGAAGTGGAGTTATACGACCACTTATACGGTCCGTATAACTTTATACGGTCCGTATAAGGGGTCCGTATAACCCCCAGCAGGAATATGTTTTTCATGATGGTGAACCACGGCCACTTATACAGACTGTACAATGTTATACGGACCGTATAACACCCGACGGGCTGAGTTATTCTCAAGTTTATAAATGTGATCCCACTTCATTATTTTCATTTTAACACTTCTCCACTTCTCTCCAAGTCTCTAGAACATTCCATACATTTCATATACAAGAATCCAAGGGAAATCAAAGGGCTCATATCATTAATCCAAGGGAATCAAGTATAAGGAAGCTCTTAGGGGTTGCTAGAGTCAAGAAAACTTAATGGATTGAAGCTAGGGTTTTTCTTCAAGTGAAGTATTTCCATCCAAAGGTTATTCCTACTCAATCAAAGGTAAGTTTTATGATCTTTTCATGTTATTTGGACTATGGAGAGGTTGAAAGATTTGGGTAGAAGAAGAAAGTAGAAAATGAGGTCTAAATGTAGCTTTTATGATGTTTATGAGTAGTGATCTATATGGAGTCATGATTCTTAGTATGATATAGATATAACCATGTTATGGAAGGTAATAATGGTGATGAAGAAGCATTATACGAAAATATGCTAAAATGGGTATGAAGTTGCTAGTATGAGTTGAACATGGGGGTGAATATTGAAGGCTTAGTGTAATGTGATTGCTTGATTGGATATTATGAGTGTATTATGGATGTTATTGTGGTTGTTGGGAGTTTTTTTGTGATATGGTGGAAGTTGATGAAATAGAGGAAGTGCTGCCCAATTTTCATTAGACTATGAATTATTCTAGTTTGAATTTAAAAGTATCATTAAGGCTTAACCATGGTATAAATCCTTCTAAATGTAGATTATTCAAGCTTCAACGGTGAACGCTAGATAGTTGAGAAGGCAAAGAGGTATGTAAGGCTAACCTTTATTTCAGTAAGGCATGGTTCCTTGGCTATATATATATACACATCCTTTTATGAGTTCTATAATGTCCTCCAAATGATTCTATCTCCAAAGCTACTAAAGCTTTTGATCCTCGATACTTTCATGATTCCATTGCATCCTTTATATGATAGTTGATCCTCCAAGGATAGATGTGACAAAAACAATAATGGTAATGATGTTGACGATACTTATGGACCCTTATGTATACGTGTCTAAGTATGTATGACTATCACGTGACACCGAGCTTATATATCCGGGTATGATACCTAATCCGCGCATACCACTGCAGTTGGGTACGGATACCACTGAACCTTGGTAGGGCCAGGTATGTATGACCACCGAGCCTTGTCATGGCTGGGTATGCAAAACACCGAACCTTCATGGTCGGGTATGGTATGGATACGAATATGAATACGAACACGAATGTATATGTATATATGTACACGAGCACGCTTTAGAAATGGAAGGTCCCTATGAAAGACAAGTAAGTAAGTAAGTAATAATGATGATGGCTTTATTATCTCCCAATTCTCCCATCTTATGTTGATTCTTATGCAGTCACTTATGTTACTATTATGATGTTGATTATGCTTTACATACTCAGTACAATATTCATACTGACGTCTTTTTATTTATGGACACTGCGTCATGCCGGCAGGTGGCCAAAGAGACAGGCTTGATCCATAACTTTTCTTATTCAGGGACTACTTAGGGGAGCTCCATTTCATCCGGAGCTACAGCTTTTGGTATTATTCTTTTGTGTACATACATGGGCACGGCGGGGTCCTGTCCCGCCTATATAATGATACTTACTCTTCTTAGAGGCTCGTAGACAATTGTATATAGTTAGATGTCTTAAAGCCTTGTCGGCTTATATTTTGTATATCATTTTGATGGCCTCATCGGCTTATGTATATTGATGTGGGCATAGTTGCTAATGATGGTATAAATGTGTTGTTGCCCAATGAGTTTAGCATTATTGATGTATAGTATTCATGAGTAAGCTATGTGGTCCACCTATATGTGAATACGAATGTACGATAAGAGGTACCCGGGTGGGTTAGCACCGGGTGCCCGTCATGGCCCTCGGGTCGGGTCGTGACAGTATGCACGTCTGTAAATGGACTCTTACGTGATAAATTAACGTACAAGAGAAGATAACCAATAAAAATTGAAGCAGCTACATTGTGGATAGTTCTTCTTCACTCAATCTAGTTTGACTTGTATGCAATATTTACATCAACCCAAGCCTAAAGAATATATCTTTACTCACCTTAAATTAAGAACATTAGTTCAAGTCCTCTAATTTGTGGGTTCCCCATTACGCAGGAGCAAAACTTACCCGCTTAATTCTTTAGATTACAATGGGCTAGAATCACGATTAATAATATTATGGTATGTAAAATTCAATACCCATTCAAAGGTTCCATCTTCTTCTCCAATTCAAAACTCCATTATCAGTTTCTCACTTCACTACTCAAACCCCAACTCTTGTTTGCAACTCAAAAGATAATCTTTCAATATATAAATGATAATTGAAGTGAGAAGAAGGAATAATAAGCTAGAAGGGGGAGGAAATAATCATACACAGCAAGCCGTACCGGTGCAGCAAACAGAGGAATTCTTGACTGCGTCTTTTGTTGCTTATATTTCTAATATTTGCTCCAGTTAGTGACCAAGGGGGTTTTGACTACTTCCCTATTAATCATTAATTAAAATGACCATCTTTGTTTGACCGTATGTTCAACAAAAGGGCTTGGCCCATTAACTTAATTGGTCCATCATCAAGTTCAACAAAAGTCCACTTAATCATCTTATTTTATATATTAATAAAATGGTAGTGGTAGAATATTTGCTAAACTAAACCAAGAACATCCTTTAAAAACATTTACAGTTCATATAATTATAAGGTCAAACACTTCATTAAAATATATGGTCCTTTATCCCTCGATCTTCGATTTACGTCATTGTCACACCCTTAATCCGGTAGGGTGTGATGGGCACCCGACCCTTACTTAGGGCCGAGCGAACCCTCTGACTATCATAATACTCGTAGTCATAATGGGCCCTTAACCAGATCATAACTGCATAATGAAAATTTTCGAAAAACAAACATACTTTATACCTTTTTCAAATTAGACAAAACTTGTAATCGTACAAAATCTGTAAAACTACATATAACAATACTACGGCTTATGGAGCCGCTCACAACGGACATCTTATACACATGACTCTGTCTGCAAAGTCTCTAACATAATCAGATACCATAACACACGTGTACACTGACTCGGCAGCACTCCGGAGAAAATGGAGCTCGCCAATCCCGCTGGAACACCTTCTGCTAGTGTCTTCGGCTCACACAGGTGTACCACGCGGCATGAACGCGACCCCCGAAGAAAGGGGGGTCGGTGCGGAATATGTACCGAGTATGTAAAGCGGAAATCCATTAACGAATAATAACCGGAATGAAAAACCACAGAAAACAAGTATAGGAACCGGAGAGTCATAACTTGCCTGTGCAACACTTATCCTGTATATACATATGCCGGTGAGCAAAACATATCATAATCATATTAATTCGGGAATCATATGTGAAGTACAGAAAACAGATTTAGTAATCAGAACGTCAGAAGGCTTAGCTTATTCTTTTTTTTTTTGAAACCATTTCTGTCTCACATATATAGAAAATAGATCATATCATACTAGCTGACATCAACCGATGTGGGATTCGCCTAAATCAATGTGGGATTCGCCTAAACCGATGTGGGATTCGCCTAAACCAGTGCGAAATTTTGCCTCGCCCCTGGGTTTGCCCCACCATTGGGTTTGCCCCACCACCGGCTCCGAAATAAACAGATCGTATTTCTGAATATATATATATATAACACATAACGTGTCCCGGCCCTCCAGTGAGGGACTCGGTAAACAGAATCATCAGACTATCATATCATCACATCGAACAGAATCATCATATTATCGTATCATCGGATTATCATGTCATCGGATTATCATAGCATCGATTATCATATCATCGGATTGTCACATTATCGATTATCACATCATCGAATGCATTCATTATACTATCGGTCATCACATTATCAAATCATTATGTCATCGATCAATCGGATTATCATATCATATATCCTATGCGGCCCATAATAGACCGGCGGACGGAACGTGGTCGCCCCTCCCCGCCTTGGGCGCCACAACTCATCATACTTCGGAAGTTTTCAGATCTCCTGCATCTCCGTTACACATCATATCATATAACCACGGTACCCGGCCAAAAGGGGCTCGGCGTACCGGACACATCATAACACCATAATAATAGTCGCTCATCATACTTCGCATTGTGCGCACGATAGTAACCGGCCCGGGACTCGGCGAAGGGAATAACAAAAATGTGCACGAGCAGAATCGTGGGATCTATATACCATTCAAACATTCATACAGATTCCATAGAATAATCAAACGAATTATCATTTACAAACCAAAGCAATAGTCAGATCGAGTTCCTTCCGAACGTTACTCGAAAACATATCAAATAAAACTTTATCCATCATAGTTACGCATCACAATCATATGCATACGGATTCTCATTTCATACATTTACACGGACTTAACGGAATAATCAGACAAATGGTCATTTACAAGCCGATGGCATTGACCAAATCAAATCTCTTCCAGATATTATCCGAGACTTATCAAATAGAACTTTAGGCATCATAATCACGTATCAGAATCACATATATACGAATCTTTATTTCAAACTTAACAGATAAGTGAGTAATCATATTCGGAAGTCAGATTATTAGCCATATTAAGTTATATTAACAAGTTGTTAGAACTATACAACGGAACGTCTTGCGGGTCCACAGGCATGTACCAAACCGGCCCGAGCCCGCCTATGAATGTCGGGGATGTTATACATTAGGGAACCTCCCACGAGCGTTTCGGAGCGATCCGAGCTCATATGTGAAAGATACGGACGTTCGTAGTTTCCGACTCTTTTATGAACATAATCTTTTATGCACATTCATATTCAATCATACAAAGGCATAGAAACCATAACTTGACTACATTATACATACGGATATCAAGAAACAATTAAGAATCACGGACATGCTCGGATCGCGGGAGTAGAGTTACCTCGGGGATCATATCATAGCCTAATCATACTAAGACATGCCAAAGAAAGAAAGGTGAGCTTTACATACCTTGGCCGCCCTCTAAGCTAATCCAAACTTGCGTCTCGGCTTCTCACGATCCACAATAATGTCCTAAGGTATCCGACATTAGCCATAGACATTGAAGATTCCAATTCCAAGCCATCACTTTTTCTATAAAAATTTCGGCAGCATCTCCCCTATATATCCAACCACCCCGAGACTTCAACTCGGCTAATATCAACAACAACCAAACCAATAATCATAATAACAACATCCATAATCAATTCAGAACGCATTCTAAGCAAGTCGCACAATATTTCAAAACAGCCCGTGCAATACACAATGCACCGAAACCTTCCAACTTCATTAGGAACGTTCATAACATATTTTCTACTTTCCAAATTCATAACTACACCAACAATCCCATACACTACAACATTATTTTTATAAATTCAAGAACTACATTAGAATCACATTACATTCTCAAATCAGCCCATACAATTACGACTTCCATTTGGGTCATCAAACCTTCATTTTCACTACATAATCCGCAACAAACAACCACCAAAATACAACATAAAATTTGGTCCACCATGTTCCACCGAAAACAGCCCTTACACGGCCAAACTCCATCATACATGATTTCATGAATTTCCTTTATTTTCTACACATTTCAACAACACACAACATGTTGAATACAATTAATTCCTTACTCCAACACAACACACACACTACACGGCCACACACATGCACCCACACGGCCACACTCCAACTTCTCTATTTTCATAGTTTTCATTCATTTCCACACTTCACAACACACACAAACCATATATAACATATGAAAAATGAAATTGAACCTTACCTTCTTCCACCTAATTCTCTCGGCTAAGGTTGTTCTTGCAAAACAAATGGTTTCTTTCTTCCAACAACTACTCCACAAGATAGAGGACCTTCCATTTAGTCACAAACTAGAAGAAAATTAATTTTTCTATGATCAAATTTGGAGGTGGTTCCGGCCAGCCATGGCCTACTCCCTTCTCCTTCTTTCTTTTTCTTTTCTTGAATTTTCTAGAGGAATAAATGGTGAAGTGCTGTGTCTCCTCCTCATGAATTGCTCCTATATATATATAAATATATGCACATGACCATGCACATGGCCGGCCATGTGCTCTTTTTTTTTTTTTTCCCCTCCAATTTTCTTCAAATTTCTAGAGTTTTCCAAATGACAAAAGATGAATTCTTGCCTTGTCATCTTTGTCCACAATATATGTTTGGCCACCAAAAACATAAGATGAACACATGTTTTATTGCATGGCTTGCAACAAGTGGTCAAGGCACAAGTGGGACCCACGACCACATTGGCTTTTCCAAAAATTCATGAACTAATAGAAACTTCTAAATTCCACATTTGCCCTCAATATTCCATGCCCATAATATTTACAAGCGACTTGCGCATTAAAACAAAACCGGAAAATGGCCTTGCCCTTAATTACCCGCAAATTGTCTTACAACATTCCAACGTACAAAATGCGGGATATAACATTCATTAACCCCGTTATTATTGATTGTAAGCCTGGAAAGTTACGGGCTTTACAGGAGAGCTCTGTGAGAGATTAGTTTGCAACAATGATGGCTCGGGGTCCGGCAGACAGGGCACCATGGTTGAGTAGCTTGTCTGCAAAGATATATAAGGCTTATCTTAGCTTGGAAGCTAAATTCTGGTGGAATTTCGTCATATATCGCATTTTGCCAATGGGAGCGGATAACATACTCACACCGGATAGAGCAGTGGTTATGGTTGGAATGCTATCCGGATACCCGATGAATTTGGGAGAGGTGATCAGTAGAGCCATTCGGGCACGCGTACCACAGGAGGCAACAACATTGATATTCCCATGCCTTATCACACAGTTGTGCAGGATGGCCCAGGTGAGACACATTGAGACCTTCGCCACCACTCTCCCAGTAGCGTAGGTGTATGACATCACACGGAGTAGGGATGAGACACTCCGTACATCTCAGACCACTAGTACTTCACTGCTAGAGCTTCCGGATGAGCAGACTGATCATGTTATAGATTCAGTGCCACAGGGCACAGTTGATCTGGGCACTGAGGGCCCTTCTACAGCAGCTGCCTCCACACCATCTGTAGCTGCTGCTACCACTTCTTCAGAGGCACTACTACGGCCTGCTGGCCCATCTTCAGCTCCTATTCCTCTCTCAGCCATAGCATCAACCTCTGAGGATATCTTTGTCCTCAACAGGGCGAACTTCAGAGAGTTTGCCATCAAGGCAGAGCTAGCTGATCCGCAGGTGACTCGGATATTACAGCAGCTGGGTAGGTTTGCTCACAAAGAGATTGCACCAGAGTTAGAGCCTCTTCAGGAGGCTATGAAGAGGTATCATGCCAGGGTGAATGCGAGACTTGACAGTTTAGAGATGCAGCTACTCACTATTGAGAAGAAGAGTGAGAGTGGTACTTCGGGAGATTTGAAGACCGAGCTTGACCAGCTCAGAGCTGAGATCAAGGCCCTTCGTGCACGAGAGCAGGTTATTATGGATGACCCGACACCACCTGCACCAGTCGCCAGCATTTCAGATTTGATCAAAGTAGTTGACTTGGTGACTGAGGATGAGACTAGGGAAAGTCTCAAGAGAAAGAGGACTGAGACATTGGCTGCTAATGATGACGAGGATGATGATGATGAGGATAAGGATCCCGAGTTTCAGGAGAGTATTCGTCAATCTCGCCTAGACACGAGGTTCACAGGAGCATCTTCCAGCATCAGTGCTATCCCAGCACCAGTCGGGCCGATTACTATAGCTCCTCAGGACCTGCAGTCACAGGGCCAGTCAGCTCCACCTCCTGGGTCCACTGAGCCAGCAGTAGAGAGGGTCTCCTCCATTCGCGCGGAGGAGACAATTCAGCAGCAGCAGCGCGATTAGAGCGTCTCAGGTCAGCCCCTCCACCATTGGGTGATGGTATGATTTTGATGCATTGGGGATAATGCACCCTCTTTTTGCTCAGGGTGGGGTGACCTGATGTATCTTGTAGTGTATATATATGTTAAATCTTGCTTAGAGTAATTGTGACTTTAGTGGTTGTTGCATTTTGAACTTATGGCATGGATTTTGAGAACAAATTGGAATGAAAAGGGTATTTTTGAACTTGGAAATGAAATCATTTGAAATTGACCCCTCGAAAATTTTATTGCTTATCATAAGTTGTAATAAATTGACATGTATGGTTCTTTTTGTGACATCATAGATATTAGAGTGTGTATGGGTTGAGTGTTCAAATCCTTATGCCATTGTGCCTGTGAGAACTTTCTTGTGTTCATTGTTGGCATATGTGGATCTAAAACTTGCCTGGTAAGTTGTGCTATATTGCTTAAGATAGTTGGTTGTGAAGTGATCATAGGCTTTCCTTGTATATAGTCACTTTAGCCTTAAGAAGCCCAAAACCCGTTCTGTATGAATATCATTAGTTCCCCCTTTTGAGCCTTTGACTTGTTTTTCTTGATTAGCCATAACAAACCTTTTCCCCTCTTCATGAATTAATTCCATCTTTGCACCCGTTCCCTCCTTGACACTACGAGAGAAAAAGAGGCAAATCGCCTAAGTTGGGGGTCGTATATGTGCGAAGTAGAGGCTAAGAGCCTAAAGCTGGGGGTGTGTGAGTTACATAGTCGAGAACTGGATGTGGTAGCGGATTAAATTTGAGAAAAGTGTTATATAAAAAATAAAAAAAAGAGAAAATCTAAAAAATTGTCTCATGAAAAGTTTGTAAATTCTAGTAAGAATAAAATCACATCACAGTCATGAGTTGAAGAATAAACATGAATAGAATGGGCGTGCAAAAAGTGAGAATGTGTAGTGTCGAGGAGGATGAGTTACTAATTCTCAAATAAGTATCCTACCCGTCCCCAAGCCTACATTACAATCCAAGAACAAGTCCTATAGTGATCACAACTGAACCATCCGAAAGTGTTAGGCATTGAAATGAAGGGCAAGCATATGGTATCTGCACTTGTAAATCATGAACTTCTTTGTAAGCGTGAGTGCTTTCTATTGTCATTTATCCTTGTCCCTATTCTTATCTTAAAATTGTGTGTGGGACATTCTTTGGTCTATGTGAGGGCATAATGGTGAATACTTGCGTGCATAGATGCTTCTGATAATGTGATGTCATTGATTGAAGCGTCATAGTCAATTCTAATAATTTATTATGAAAGGACTTTGTTTTGAAATGAGGAAAGAGGGAGTTGACTTGAAAATGCACATGCCGGCAGTGATGAACAAACACCATTGTAGATACTTTTACTTTGTTTTAGTATGGTTGTAGTTTTTATTTTGTAGTTGTTTGGTTTGACTTGCTTGAGGACAAGCAAAGATTCTAAGTTGGGGGTATTGATGTGCCGCAGATTTGTGGCACATTCGACACCTTTCTACTATGAATTTTGGTTGTTTTCAAGTAAGTTTGGGTCATTTTAATGTGTTTTTTTTTTTGTGTTTTAGGAATACGATGGCCCAAAAGCAAAAACAAAGGGAAAAGGAAAAAATGCCCAGAAATGAAGATTCAGCGTTCCGTCGATTGATCGACAGACCTTCCTTTGAAGCATCAATAAATTCAATTTTCCAGTGATGATCTTAGATGAAGAGGGAAAAGGACGGAGGCATCAACGAAGCGTCGAACTGATCGACGTTTTGTCGTTTGTATCGTCGAACAGATTTGACAACAAGAAAAGAGAAAGACGGAAGACTCGATGGAGTGTCGAACTGGTCGACGGCACCGTCAAATGGACCATATAACTGAAGAAACAAAGGACGGAGGCATCGACGGAACGTCGATCTTACCACCAGGGGCAATTTTGTCAACTGTTGCTGTGCGTTTTTGGAGCCTATTTAAAGAACATTTTAGGTTTTTATTCAATATTTGATTTTTCTCCAACATTGAATAGTAGTTCCATTGGTGGGTGAACATTCAATACACCACTTTTGGAGCTTAGTGAAAACAAAAAGATTCCATTTCCACCATCTTTATCACACTTTGTAAGCTTTATGTCTCTATTATTGCTTACTACTTTTGTGACCAATATGTGTGAGTAGTTTCTTTAATCAAAGTTGTGGACCCAAATGATGGGTGTAATGTAATGGGTGTCTAACATTGCATATATATATAATGGGTTGTGATGTGTTTTATTATTTCTCATATTCATTGTTAGTTAGTGGTTGCAAACACTTATGCATAAACCCTAGTTTTGTTTGGAAAGATGAACTAGGGTTTGAGTTGAAATAATATAATAAGGACTCGGGACGCTAATCCTCGTTTAATGAACTCACTCAGGGATAAGATGAGTTCTACTTGGCATATTTAATTGGTCTTACTTGCAACTTTTTTATATTTGGGAAAATCATGAAAAGAAATACTTTCTAACTATTGGAAAATATTAGGAAGTGCATTAGAGATTAAGTGCATACAAAACCACGACCTATTAGAAATATATCATATTGATACCCATAGCATAACATCTAATCACAGAGGGGACACAACTTTGGTTCTTTTAATCCAAACAAATTCCAAATACTTCAAAATAGCGAATACAAACCAAAACCCTTTTTCTACACTAGTCGGAATAGAACTAAAGTCTTTAGAAATTAGTAAAATATATGATTAGAACTTATTTCACACTTTATTCCCTGTGGGATTCGACCCCAACCTAGTTGGGTTACTATATTTGACACCGACCGCCTTACGCCATAATTTAAGCGTATCACTTACCCAGTAGGTTGAAATATACTTGGTGGAAGATTAAGAGGATTGATAAATTTTTTTCCAAAAGCCCACTTTCTTTTGAAGTAATGGAATGGGCACATCCTTGTGTACTGTTCACTCCAATCACTTTCATCCTTCCGTGACCCAAAGGAAAAATCATTACGTCTAGAATATAGCATCCAGCCGGGTGTCGGGGTATCACCCACTGCTTTCCTTTTCCTCTGGCGCCTTGTCTTCATGGAAGATAGCACTTCCGCCACTTCAATAATAGGTTCTTCTTCACAGAACACCAGGGGTTTGAATAGCAGTACTCTCTTTGACAGCGGAAGAAGCGACATTTACAATATCTTCAAAGGACACATAACGAAAATTCTCCTCCATTCCTTGAGAGTTATTAGCCTTTCCATAAAAAACAGCAGACTCCCTCGGAGTACTGACTTGAACGGGATCTGCATTGGCAGGTTCGCTCCTCAACGGCTCAACCGTTTTAATAGGGTCGGGCATAACACCAATATGAGGAACAACAGCGTGTTCATCACCCTCGTTAGAAACTTGACCTTCAGGTGTTTCACGTGTTGTATGCTCAAGATTTTCAGGTGTTGTTTGCTCAAGATTTTCAGGCATATCTCCTTTAGATGGAGATACATTGGTTTCTTCGCGATTGACGTTAGAAAACTGTTCATCGCCCAATTGTTCCTCCACAACAACCTACATAAAGAAAACAAATTAAGAAACACAACATCTATTATCGAAGCAAAATAATAAAATAAAAAATTAACAAATTCTGCAAGTGGTAAAAGATTGAAAATTATGTCAAAAGAGGCAGAAGTTAGGTTTACAAAAACGAAAAGTTATCAACAAGTTTTGAACAATATGCCGGAAGGGGCAAACCTTATGTTTGAAAAAGGGAAAAGTATGCCGGAAGAGGCAAGAGTTAAGTTTCAAAAAGTAAAAGTATGCCGGAGTGGGCAGAAAAATAACTTTGCAAAAGGGGGGAGTATGCCGGAGGAGGCAGAACATGAGTTTGCAATAAAAGGGGAAAGTATGCCGGAAGGGGCAAGAGTTAAGTTTCAAAAAGTAAAAGTATGCCGGAGTAGGTAGAAATATAACTTTGCAAAAGGGGTAGTATGCTGGAGGAGGCGGAACATGAGTTTGAAAAAAGGGGAAAGTATGCCAGGCGGGGCAAAACCATCATTTGCATAAGCAAAACAAGGAAGAGCACACAAAGTGTTAACTATCAGAAAAGTGTACCGGGCAACTTAGGTTTAGAAAACGACAAAGTATACTGTAAGTTTACTGAAGGCAATTCAGCCTCAACATTTTCAGTTGCATTTCCTTCAGCTTGAGATATAATGGATTCATCATGATGAGGCGAAACCAATGAAGCACCCTCTTCTATTGTATCATCTCTGGCATGAGATTCAGTTTGTTCAAATGCCTTTTCGTTAGGAGGGCGGCACATAACTGGATTCCAGTGCATCTTCCGATGCGAATGTATCAACCTCTTCTATCCTATCATCTCTGGTAGGAGATAAATCTTGTTCGAGATGATCAGACACCACCACAACATCATCTTTTGTTGTTGCATCTCTAATTAGAGATTGAACTTGTTCAAAATTCGTCTCCATAGGATGTGTCACATTTGCTTGGCCTTCTCCAAAAACATCTTCAAATGCCATGTCCGTATCAGTTTCCACATTTGTAGATTGAGGACCATCTGGAAGCCATGGATTAGGAGAAGCATCTGCATCTGGTAATGTTTTGCGTAATTTTCTTCTCTTGTAAAATCAAATTTTGCCTCCCAGCTCTGTCTCGTCAAGGGTTCTTTCAATAGAAACGTCTTGCACATCTTCCGTCTGAATTTCTTAATTACTTTCAGCCTCAACATTAGACAAATCAACACCAAACGAGTTGCCCCCCTCGTCTCCCGTGGCAGTTTCAGCATCTCGAAATGCGTGTTCAATATCAGCAATATCTTCACCAACATAAGACCGCAACGATCTTCTTCGTTGCCTAACGGAAGATAGCTTAACATTTTTACGAGACTTGGCTTGTTTAGTTTTCCTTTTAGGAGCAGCACTTTTACGAACAGATCTTGTGCTCTTGCGTCTACCCTTTTCAACATGATGAGGAGAATCAACACGTCGACGAACATATTCAGCATCAGCACTAGTTTGGGATTCAAAATTTAACCCTACTTTTTGCAGAGCAGAAATCAGCCAATTCATCCGGTCCTTCTCCTCCTGTTGATTATTCAAAATCCTATCCAATTTAACATCACAAACATTTTCCAGGAACTGTGAAAAAAAACAAATACAGCAAAGTGTTAAACTCAAGAAAAAAAAAAGCACAAAACTTTTAGAGGAAAACAGAGAGGAACCCTGAGAAATACCTCAATGCGACGCTCTAGAGAAGAGCTTTCAGTGGTTTTGCCATCAACATTGGCATCTTCAGATTCACTTCTATCAGCACTTGAATTGTTCGTAGATTCATCAACCACCCCTTTACCTCGTTATTGAAATAAAATCCATACAACAATAAAGAATAACCACATCAAAACATAAAAGCAACAGAAAAAGAAAACCACATTAAAAGTTGACACGAAAAGTTAAGGGCAATAAACACCATTACCTTTCTCATGTACTCTTCAGATACAAGCATTTTCTTGACATCATTTAATTTTGGAGATTTATTACTGACATACGACAACATCAAAGGTTCACGACAATCGCCAACAACATCAACATATTGTCTGCGATAGTCATTGAACCTAGACCAAACCCAAACGATAAAGCCATGAACAAAACCAACAACACCATAATTAATGGTATATCTGCTTATCCCTTGCTTATATATTGATTTGAAACACCTCAGGAGTTCAGGAAAACACAAAGACCCACCCCCAATTAAACTGCTCAAACAATTTGTTGTCCTCTATGTATACAATATGCTCCCACAATACCATCTTATCAAGCCTACCCCTAATAAGACACGACCCAGAATATATACCTCTGCTAGCATCACCGCATCAAGGTCATCTTCAAAATCTGCATTTTTAGTACTCAACACATTCTTCAAATCCCTCATTTCCAAATTCTTTTTACCATCTTCAACATTAAAATATCATCTTAAAAGACGACTACCATTAGTTTTGTTATATTTAGCATAGAAAGACCTAGGAGGTTTAGTAATTGATAACCCAGTGACTCTCTTAAATGATTGATCTGTAAATCTCACAAGTTAATCTTGTATATTAAAATGCATTTCATTGGGTTCAGAACAGCGAACTTCCGACAACAACATAAAATTCACCAAGATACCCAACATTTTTAAATTACGCAACTCCATAAATTTCCCAAAAGGACGATTCTTCAAAACTACCAACTATTCTTTTGTAAGAAATTTCTCAACAAATCTAACAAACTTTTCATCCCCTCTCCATACAGCACTAATGCGTGTGTCTGTCCACTCTTCTGGAGGAATATAATAGTCAGCAACTTGTCCAAATTGACGTCTCATGATTTAGCACACTGACATGAAAAAAACATAAAATTCAATCAGGAAAAAAATAATAATAACAGGAAAAAAAACACATAAAAAACATTTGCAAAAACAACATTAACACAATGCATTATGAAAAAAGTAAAAGTACAAAAAAAAAAAAAAATAGAAAACCCTATTAAAATAAAATACAGAAACAAACAATTGAAGGAAATAACTTAGCCACAAGTAATAACATAGTAACTGATAACTTACAGATGTAATTCGAACCTCACTAAAAGAAATCAATCCAAAAACTGATAAAGATGATTTCGGAAGCGTCACAAACGAACTGACTTCTTCAGTTTTAAAATGAACAAATGAAAATTAAGTGAAATAAACGAAGAGCGGGCTAATATATATTGAACAACAAAAATTTAAAACTGCCCACGTGACCAAACTTATGCCGAAGGAGGCATAATGTATGTGTGATAAAAATAAAGGTTTGCCGTTGTGGGAACAACTGTGTTGATTTATATAGAAGTTCAAATTAGTCGATTTTAAATTGGAATAACTGTTGAAACGATTGGACTTCAATTGGATGAGGATACAGGAAGTTTTGCAGTTTTTTTTTTTTTTTTTTAAAACCAAAAACAGTTAGTGAAATTTGAATTAAAGTAACTGTTGCAATTATTGACAAAAATACAAAGAGTTTTTCAGTTTTTCTTCCTTTTTTTTTTTTAAATAAAAAAATTAATACATTTTGAATTGGAAGTAACTGTAGCACCTATTCGAGATATTGGGAATAAGAGTCACTTTTTCATTATCTTTTTTATTTTTAGAAAAAACAGTTACTACCAATTCAGAAGTATGTCGGAAGGGGCAGAACTTCTGTTCACAAATGGAAAAAGTATGCCGGAGGAGGCAAGCTCATTTAGCTTGACCTTGCATATTAAGCTCTTTGGATTTCAATTGGATGATAATACAACAAGTTTTGCAGTTTTTTTTTTTTTTTTTTAAAACCAAAAACAGTTAGTGAAATTTGAATTTGAGTAACTGTTGCAACTATTGACAAAAATACAAAGAGTTTTTCAGTTTTTCTTCCTTTTTTTTTTTTGAACAAATCAATTAATACATTTTGAATTGGAAGTAACTGTAGCACCTATTCGAGATATTTGGAACAAGAGTCACTTTTTCATTATCTTTTTTATTTTTTAGAAAAAGCAGTTACTCCAATTTTAGAAGTATGCCGGAAGTGGCATAACTTATGTTCGTTCACAAAAGGCAAAAGTATGTCGCAGGAGGCAAAATTTCTTTGGATAAAACTTAAAACCAAACTCTGCCATAAAGTGCATCACAATAGAGTAAGTCCGAGAAAGTAAACTTCATTATATGTACGTAAATGAAAAACCAATATACATATCCATCATTCGAAAAAGGGGGAAACATAACAACATAACACTTGCCTTAAATAAAAACACAAATATGTTTACAGTATTGTCACCACAAAAAAACAACAAAAATATGAATTCACTTTCCTAACTCTTCTGCAGTACAATATATATCAGTCTCAGAACTCAACCGTTTCTCAACTGGAGTACCACTCGGTGTAAGAAAATTTCAATTAGGATAGCCACCATCTTTTTTGTTTCCATCTTCGCATCTCAGACGTTTTCTACAATCTTCAACAGTAGCTGCTACTTCATTTACATTTTGTGATGCTTCGTTAGAAGAAAACACATAATCTCCGCGTCCAAAAGCATCATTAATTGCAGCAATTTTTTAAGTAAGCTTTCTTTGCGCGGTCTTCATTTTCTTTCACAAGTTCCTTTTCAAACTGAGAAAGAGTTTGAGTTTTATCAGACAATTGACTTGATTAAGAAATAGCAGCATCACAAAGCATATCGAGCATGGGAGAGGTCTCAATTTTCGTAGACCTTGCTTTACAAAGCATATTCTCCAGACATTCCAGTAAATCTTTTCGAAGTTGTGCATCTACCTTCACCTCAGCATTCACTACATAATCTAAGTCAGGTTGTCTTTTACCAGATGCAAAAGCTTCACACGATTTGTTTTCATGATGCACTCGAACAAAACTTTCAACACAATGGATCACATAATCAAATCTACTTTCCAAACTGTCAAGTCTACTTTCTAAATAAGTCCTTTTAGCACTTTTAGAAGAGAGCGCTACACATGACTTGGTTTTATCATGTACACGAACTAAGCTATCAACAACATTAATCGCACCAACAATTTTTTTATCCAATTCTTCGAAACGGCTATCCAAAGACTACAAAACAAGAAATTTTTTTAAAAGAAAAAGAAGATAGAAAATGAGAATAAACAAAAACAACAAATGCAACATGCAAAGTCTACATGTCATATTAACAAACTCAAAAAAAAAAAGAAAAAAAAAGCCATACCTTTACTTGATTAACAATTGTAGATCGTTCATCATCAAGTTGCTTCTTCATACTAGACAAAACACCCTGTATAATAGATAAATAAAACAACAAATTACTTTTAGTGGCATTAAATTACTGTTGAACAAGTATGCCGGGATAGGCAGAACTGAAGTCTGAAAATGAGAAGAGTATACTGGAAGGGGCAGAACTGAAGAATGAAAGGAGAAATGTATGCCAAATAGGGCAGATTTTAAGTTTGCAAAACCAAAAAGTATGCCTCAAGGGGCACAAACTTTCATTTCCATAACCAAAACAGAAAAGACTGCAAAATGTGTTAACTACTAAAATAGTCTACCGGAAGGGTTCTAACTCAAAATTCAGTTAAACAACCAAAAACAAAAAAGGAAAAGTACCATTCACATCAACTATCTGATAAGTAAGTTGAGATGGCAAAACCGCACTGCAAGAACAAGATCCTGAATCCTCAGGAAATTTAAGTGCAACTGGATAATCTGGCATATCTTGTTCCGTACCAACAACAACAGCATGGACAATAAATTTCTTGAATCTCTATAACACAATATAAACACATGACATATACAAAAACACAAAAAATAACAACAGGGAAAAAAAACCAAGAAAAAGAAGCACCAACAAAAAGGAAACACATACTTTTTCAGCATAGAAGAAGTTCTCGGTAATAACTTTATAATCAACTTGCTTTGAAGGACCCCAAGACAACATACGAGGAAACTTCGGACCATGAAAACATGAAAATCCTCAGAAGATAGGGAAAACCTCCAACAGCCACACATTTAAAGCGTAAGCGAAACCACTAATCATATAACGTGTAGATGGTGTGGTCTTGAAATTCTTCACACAACCACAAATCGACCGTACCAACCAATTAAAACTAAGAGAACCCCAAGGATAAGACACTCGAAGACTGTCATCATCAATTATCTTCATTAGATGACCTTTAACAACACATTTCTCGGTTCGACCCAACAAAATCCTCTCCATTATATAGACCTCAGCAAGTCTAACAGGATCACTAGATCTTTCCCAAAAAGCACTAGTACGATTACTTGACTTAATCTGTAAGAAACTCTTCAGATCACACAACCTTATTCTATCCTGATTTGGAAAATAGAGTCTCAACGATCTATTTGGTCTGCTAGACACAACACTAAAATCGCCAACACAAGAATCCAAACCAGTAATAAGACGGAAAGACTCGGAATCAAATACACACTCGCGATCAAATATCTTAAACTTTAACGCACTATCAGTACTAGATGAAAGTTGGGATAAGATCAAGTAATGGAAAATACTATCACTCAGGTGGACATCACTCAAATCCATAAAAGTCGTCCAAAAACATCCTTTTTCAACAAGTCCAATTGAAAGACACTCAAAAAGGACATAATCAAACCCTTAAAATGAAAATCACCACTCCACACATCCTTCAACCCAGTGTTCAAACTTAACCAAGGGATATTCTTCCTATAAAAGAAAAATTAATGTCAACAGAAATCAAGAATTTACATAAGAATAAACAAAAAATGAGGATGAAAATAATTAACATATACCATAATACAAAATCAGTTCCTAGACTGGTACACAAACACCTGCATCATAGAAGAAAGAACTTGATTAATAAAGTTATGTTGGAATAGGCATAACTTCAATTTCAGAAAGCAAAAAACTATGCTCAGGAAAAAACACATAAGATTGCATAAAAAATCGACATTATTAACAAAACAACACCAGAAAATCAAGACACACACAAATTAACTTAATTCATGAAGTTATGCCAGAACAGGCATAACTGGCATAACTTCAATTTAAAAAAAAAAAGAACTCTGCCGGACCAGGCATATGTTGCCTCAGACAAACACAGTCTTCATGAAAACGAGATTATTAAACAAAAACAACACCAAAAATCTTAAACTAGTGTTCACAGGAAAAAATAAACAGATTCAACACATTGAAAACCAAAAAACATACAAAATAACTTCATTCATGAAATTAGCCTAACAAGGACAACACACAAAAACCTATAATCAGAAAAACATATAAACTTTCATAAAAATCAACATCATTAACAAAAAAACATCAAAAAACCAAAACACATACAAATTGACTTAAGTCATGAAATTATGCCAGAATAGGCATAGCATCGCTCAAAAAATAAAAATTCTCATTTTAAACGCATATGTTGCCTCACACAAACACATTCTTCATAAAAATCAGATTATTAAACAAAAACAACACCAATAACCTAAAACAGTTGTTCACAGGTAAAACTTCAATGATTTAACACAAAGAAAACCAAAACACATATCAAAATCAAACCAAAACACATATCAAAATCAACAAAAACATAGCAATAACATAATGCGACATTCAAAAAACCAAGATATAACATGGGAAACGAAACTAACGTTGAAAAAATCATATAGAAACTTTAACAAAACACGTTAAAAAATAGTTTTAAATAAAAAATGATCAATTAAATAAAAAATGACAAAGACAAAGAAATCAATTCAACAAACAACAATATAACATTAAAACAAATATTGAAATGAACAAAAGATCCAAATTCGTCCCTAAATTTTCGAACAGATAAGAGAGACACAAACAGAGGAGGAACGAAGAAGCAAAAAAAAAGGGAAAATAACGAAATAAAAAGGATTTTAATGGGATAAGGGTAATTTCGTCAAAAAATTTTCATTAAACAGGCGGCAGGGGCAAAAAATAAAGAAGGCATAAATGATGGGCAGAATATAAAGACCAGCCCAAAAGAAGGGTATTCCCCGCAAAAAAAAAAAAAAAAAAAAAAGAAGAAATTAAAGACCACCCCAAATGAAGGATAATCTACGCAAGAAAAAGATTTTTTTTTCCTTTTTAATCAATTTACTCTTTTGACGGGCGCGGTGCACGAATAGCGCATTCTAAAGTCACTGTTTAAAACTTAGCCATTATTTAATAACGATTGAAGTTCATTTTAAAAACAAACTAGCTATATTTGCACAAGATTTAAAGCTAGCTATACTTTAAAAAGTGGTGAGTCCATGCCATTTCCACCCTATTAATTGTTGGAATTTTTATAGCTCATAATTATCTCTAAGACTTATTTATTAATAATAGATACTTTTTTTTTAATTATATTTCGTAGCTTAATTATTTATCAAATTACCATCTATAACTTGTTTTGTAACTGCAGTGTATTTCTCTAAAAATAAGGTATCTCTCTCCCACTTACCCACAATCCTTTTTTTTTTTTTTTTCAAATATTTTTCTCTCACCTATTAAATCTATTTTCTCCCTCACCCCTCTTTCTCTCTTCGTTCCATCTCCTAGTCTTTTAAATTGATTTTCTCTCACCTACTAAATTTAATTTCTCCCTCACCCCTCTTTCTCTCTTTGTTCCATCACCTACCCTAGATCTCATTTTCTCTTACAAATCAGAAGAATCCTACAGTAGTAGCAGCAACCATAGTCGACGACGGAGTGAAGCTTTATTAAAAAGAGCCATAGTCGACGACGGAGTGAAGCTTTATTAAAAAGAGCCATAGTCGACGACGGAGTGAAGCCATGATCGACGACGGGGTGAAAAAAAATAGAGCTCTAACAACGGTGAAGGACGACAGAGTGAAGCTTTATTAATTAGTCCAATTGAAAGTCTTTATCTCCGGGTAACGTCCTTTTTGTAACAATCTGAGACGACTCGCTTCTTTCCCATGAGAACGCCATTGATGAGAGTTGTGGAGCTTTATTCCCACCAAGTGTTTGATAAAATGTTTTAGTCTATTTCAGTGCATATTTCAGTGTATTTCTGTATATTAACAAACATTATATTTAATTCTTAGTGTATTTCAAAGGTATTATTTCGCCGCATTTCAATGTATTTATCTTTTTTTTTTTGTGTAAATATAGTGTATGTTCCAAATATAGAACCTATTTTTACTACACTTTCTTTTCACTACTTTTGTATTCGCTGTATTTCAATGTATTTCTGCATTTTGTATTTCTAATTTATGAAACAGTTTCTGATATATTTCATTGCATTCCATTGTATATACGCATACTACAACTTTATATTTCTTAAACAATTAACCATATTTCATTATATTTTAGTGTATATTTTTCAGTGATAAAAGTTGAGAGAGATTCGTAAGCTTTTATGGAAGAACAAATGTTATGCGTGATTTATGGAAAGTTTTAAATTGAATCCCATAATATATTTTTTTTAAAAAACTGTTCCATAAATAGGGCCTGATTTTATCTTCAGTGATTTGTGTGAAATATGGTTGATTTAATTTGACTTACTATTTAAAAAGGAAAAGAATATTATGTTCCAAAAATATAGCCTATTTTTTCTCTCAGAATTTTTTTTTTAAAATATGTTCCAAAAATTGAGCCTAAATTTACTCTAACGTGTTTTGTATTTCATTGTATTTCGTTATATTTTACTGTATTTCAAAAATGCGAGATACAACTGAAATATAGCTAAAAGCAGCTGCGAATTGTAAATCTTTAACTTGTAGCTATAACTAGTTAGAAGCTATTAAAAGATAGCTATTTGTGTAAGTTTTACTTAATTGTTTTTGCACGGATTTCCCTCCGAACTTTAAGAACTATTTAAAGTTTAGTCAGTTTGGATAAATGTTAGACTGCTTGTACTATGTTTCTTCTTTTTTGGACCTTCGAGTCAACGCAGACCTAAAATTTGTCAAAAGCCTAACTTCAGACCGCAAGTTTGATATTGAAGTGTTATTAAATTTAGACCTTAGGCTTTAGTAGAGTCGAAACATCAGACTCGTATTTCAACGTCAGACCATAACCCAATGATTTGAAGTTGATTTTGAGGCAGTTAAACCTTATAGGGAAATTTGCAGGGTTTCCCTTTCGCTGGGGGTGGTCTTTAACTTTTGCCTCAAAATAGTGGTCTTTAACTTTTGCCCTTCAGGCAGAATTTGCACATGGATAGTATTTGCAAAATTCTGCCTTGGGATTTTTTTTTTTTTTACTGAGCTGGGATTCGAACCCACAACCTCGAGATATTAGGCGAAGAAGAAACTTAAAGACCACCAATTTAAAGGACAAAAATTAAAGACCACTCCAAATGAAGGGCAATTCGCGCAAAAAAAAAGGAACTTTTAAACACTTTGTAAATTTTTTTATTGTTCTTTAAATAGGGTTCTAAAGTCTATATGCTCACTTCTTCCATTTTATGCTAGTGCTAAAATGAGCTATAAGAGCCTCTAACAAATTGAATCTTGATTCCTTATTTTGGGCTAAAATAGTCAAATCATCTACATTAAACATAAGAATAAATAATCAATAGTATAGAAAGAGATATGTTTTTCATATTTAATTTCAAGAAGAAATTATGTAGTTGTTATAAGTTAGACATGTCCCACCATTCAATTTTTTATTTTTCTAATAGTGTTTGGACAAGTTGAATCATGACTCATACTTTTTACTTTATCTGTTTTGATTCACCAAATTCTTACCAGCGAGCATCCATTTGACGCCCGATCGAATTTGGGCTAAGTGCACAAATAGTCATTTTTTAGGACCACAATTTAAAATATCGTCGAAATTTATAAAATATCTAAAGTTTGGCTCTCCCTAATTAAACATCAGACCTGAAATAAAGTTTCAAACCTCGGATCTAAGGTTTCAAACTTCATACTCGAATGTCTAAAGTTTTAATTGATAGAGCCTAATTTCATACCTCAACTCTGAAGTTTGGATGCAATTCAAACTTCAGAGTTGAGGGTGAAAGTTAGGTTCTGGCAATCAAATGTTTTTACCTAAAGGTCTGAAGATGAAAAAAAAAAAAAATGAATAAGCACATTAAAACTTTAAATTGAGGGCAAAAATTAGACTTGGCGGTTCAAAAACTTCAGGAGGTCTAAAGAAGTACAAGCAAACCCAATAGGAAGGGTCTGAAGTGTGACGGGCAATTTGCAGGATTTTCCTTCGCTGGGGGTGGTCTTTAATTTTTGTCTCTCAAATTGGTGGTCTTTAACATTTGTCCTTCGCTAAAATATTCTTGGTTTAGGGTTCGAACGCCGCTCAGTCAAAATTTTTTTAAAACATCACAAGGTAGAGTTTGGATTCGCACGACAGAGTTTTGATACAGCTCAAAACATCTGCCTTGCGATTTTTTTTTTTTTTTACTGAGTTGGGGTTTGGACCCACAACCTCGGAGTATTAGGCGAAGGGCAAAACTTAAAGACCACCAATTTGAAGGGCAAAAATTAAAGACCACCCCAAATGAAAGGCACCGCGCAAAAAAAAAAAAAAAAAAAAAAAAAGAAGTTTGATCCATCTAGCTAAAATTTAAATTATATTATATTATTATAAAAACTAGCTATAGTTTAAATCATTTTTTTGCGCCGATTGTCCTTCAAAGGCACTGGTCTTTAATTTTTGCCCCTCAAATTGTTGTCCTTCGCTTAAAAAAGTGATCTAAAATACCTTGAGCTTCAGGGTTCGAACTCCCGCTCAGTCAAAAATTTATAATAAAATCGCAAGACAGAGGTTGGATTCGCAAGACAGAGTTCTACCTCTGCCTTATGCATAAAGGCAAACTCTACCTTAAGGGTAGAGTTATTATCTTAAGGCAAACTCGGCCGTATAAGCGAATCCAAACTCTACCTTGTGCTTTTTTAATTTTTTTTTTTACTGAGCGAGGGGCGGAACCCAGGGGTTTTTAGGTGAAAGGCAAAACTTAAAGACGAGCACTTTGAGGGGCAAAAATTAAAGACCACCCCGACTAAGGACAATCGTGCAAAGTGTCCAGTTTAAATCGCATGTCCGAAAGTGACTACTTGATGCTATTTCTACTTTTTTTTTGCGGGGATTGCCCTTCATTTGGGGTGGTCTTTAATTTTTGCCCTTCAAATTGGTGGCCTTTAAGTATTGTCCTTCGCCTAACACCCTGAGATTGTGGGTTCGAACCCCAGCCGCTAAAAAAATAAAAATTCACAAGACAAAATTTGCAAAATTCTACCTGAGGCGGAATTTTTGCAAATCTGCCCATGTAAATTTTGCCTTAAGGCAGAATTTGCATGGGCACAAGCAGAATTTTAGCCCATGCAAATTCTGCCTTATTCAGCCTATGCAAATTTTGCCTGAAGGGCAAATTTTAAAGATCACCATTTTGAGGGGTAAAAATTAAAGAGTACCTCCGGCGAAGGGCAATCCTGCAAATTGCCCCTATTTCTACACCAAATTTTGCACAGTGTGTTTGGATAAGGACCAAAAATATCCATTTCCCACTATTGGGTTTAAGGTTTGGAATCCAATGTTGAGATCCGGTATTTGGCAATTTGGGGCCATACAACCAAATCAAAATGCTTCCCTTTGACATGTTCACAGGTTGAATAAAAGAAGCCTCCATTTACGTGCCACCACACATATTCCTTAACCAAACTACAAGTAAATAAGTTGGAAACCACAAGCATTTTATTTTGTTCTTTGTTGCTTCTTAGTCCCCAAGCATTTTAGATGCATCTTGTTACTATCACACTTTGAAGAGCTTAAGTTAAGTATTTTCCTTTTACCTCACTAATAAATCATCACAACTAACAACATTAAAAAAAAAAAAAAAAAGTTGTATTTTTGTTAACATTTGACTACGACAATGATTCAACCATTATTCGCGCTTGTATTTCTTGAAGTGGCCGTGGTATTGACCCTCGTATTCCGGACACCTTTAAGAAAACCGGTTTTGATGGCATTGGATAGATCGAAACAAGGAAGGGGACCTGTGATAGTAAAGAGTGCTGGAGGAACTTTATTTGTTGTTTTAATCTCAATCTTGTTCAATGTGACTTTAATGCAAAACCGTGCAACGGATTCTGGCACGGTCAATCCAACTGATCAAGTTCTATTGGCTACTCACCTCCTAGAAGCATCACTCTTGGGTGAATCTTGTCTTACAACCTTTACATCTTTTATTTTATGATTTCGTTAGAGACGAGCCAGAATTTGAAACTTATGAATTCTGAATTCTAATCTTTTTAAATTACAGGGTCCTAAATTTATAATTTCTACATATTCAATGATTTTTTTAAAATAAAAACAACGTTTGAATTAAAGTTTTACCCAAATTTCCGATTTAATTGACACTCAATCCGTCCATTTTTGTCATATTATATTTGGAATTTTTTTTTTTTTTAAGAGGCTATATACATTAATAAGGAAAAATATCTAATCATGTTAGCACGTTTCTTTGGTCCAACATTTTCTAAGTGTCTTTTCGTCGTGAGAAAATATAGAGAACTTCTAGTGCTTTTAAAAAATTTATTTTTATATAATATTAGATTGAGATGAATTAAGATGGAGACTACATGTGGATTCACATATGTAATCCCGACTTGCTTAGAATTGAGGCGTATTTAAATTATTTGAACTATATTTTTTGTATATGGCATAAAATAATTTCTTTTTTCTGGTGTACAAATGCAGGATTTTCTTTGTTCCTTGCTTTGGTCATAGATAGACTTCACTACTACATAAAAGAGCTCCGTCTGCTAAGGAAGACAATGGAGGCAGAAAAGAAAACAAACCAGAAATCCCCGGTGGAAGATGTCACATCAAAAAGTCCCAGCAAAAGTACATAGAATTATGGAGGCTACATATTATATCTAAGTTTTACCACCTATATTCTCTGTTTGTTTGATGTTTAGGTTGCCTTAACACGTATATTGGACACATCCTAGTGCATCACGATGTGGATTTTTTTTTTTTTTTTTTTTTTTTTTTTTTTTGCCTTTAATTATTTTACAGCCCCGCTGTATTCCTAAGTGTCTGGTTGTAGTTTGTATGATTTATTTATTCAACGAGTATACTGTTATGTGACTGCTACTCTTTTTATCAAACTGTCAAGAAGTGGAAATGGAAACGAACCATAAATTTTCAAAAACGCTTAAATGAAGACGCTGTGTTTGTTTTGAGATTTTGAGAAAGTGGAGCTTGTGAGAAACTGAACTTTTGCAAACCCTATTTTTCGAGTCACTCTCGGAGACAGCATCTCTACCTTGAGGTAAGGTCTGCTACACTTTACCCTCTCCAAACCCCACATTGTGAAATTTCACTGGATATGTTATTGTTGATGATTTTCTAGCTCCATTTTTCAACATCTCAAAATCTAGGATATATATTCTCAATTTGAAAATCTTGAAAGAAGTCAACTCTTAACAAAAACAACTAAGTTGTTTGTACAAAGGAAAATACTTTCTTGGAAAATAAGTAATTTTCTTAAGTTTGATAGAAAATAAAAAATATTATCCAAAAAATATTTATATATAATCTAAGCAAACACTATGAGGAAATACAGTGAGTCAGTGATGTATGTGGCTGACGCATCCTAACAGACAAGTAGACTTGAACCATATTCCTACATGATCAATTCGATTAGGCACTTGGCATCTATTTTTGGGGGTGGTAAAGTTGGGGGCTACGGGCAGTGGAGGTGTGTTGAAGGATGTGGACGAGTGAAATGTCATTTATGAAACTTATTTTCCCTACTTGCATTAGAAAAGTCATTTTCGTCATATTTAAGGATTTTGTTTTTCTAGAAGAAAAAAAAAATCAAAAGTTTTGGTCAGCCAAACATAAGAAAATTGGAAAACATTTTCACATCTTAAAACGGAACTCGCAAACTCTGTTTATCTTACTACCTCCCTTCATTAGATGACATTCAACATACTACCAGTTGATATTCATCTCCAGTTGAGCAAGAGAAGTAAAATTTGAGGGCATCTGACAAAAAGTAAATTTCTTTTTCCAACACTTTATTCTAAATACAAATTGGTTTTCAACTGATTAAAACAGCTTGATAACACAGGCACAGATCATAAACCAATGTACTTTCTCTGAATGTGGTATAACCTATTTTAACTTTCCCAGGTAAACCATATAGCACATGATCCTCGAAGTGAATAAACCAAAGTAGACAATTCAAATGAAGAGACAACTAGAGACAAACAACCTACTCTCGAACACCAGAAAAGCTTCAATTATTATACAAAAGAAGACTACAGTGACAAAGTAAGCTACACATCACTTTCGCAGATCATGTTATTTTCCTGCTTTTTACGACTCTTCCCTTGCATAAGTCCACGGCTGTTGAGAAACTCAACAGTAGATTGAAGATATTTGTTGTCAGATCTCAAAGACAGCTTGGCAATTTCGACTAGCTTGGAGCAAATATCAGATGCTCCTTGACATACCTGTTTAACAAGCATGCTAGGCTTAAACAAGGGAACTTTAACTATTTACTTGTACCAAACCTTACAAACATTCCAACTTCTAAACATCCGTCCATAAGAGATGGGACAGATTTGAAAAAGCTTTTTTTTTTTTTTTTCTATATTTGGTACTGGTACCAATTTGAATGTCTTGGATTGGGTGCAGTTTTAGATACCAACCAGGACGTGAGGTCCTTCAGTCAAATATTTCAGGGGAAAAAAAAAAAAAAAAAAAGAACTGTGACTTACTTCAAAAGAAGATGCAATAGCATTGCAAGCATCAAGTGCAAGATTTCCTCGGACAGCCTTCAAAGACAGTATTCAGACTTAGCTTAATAACGGTCCCTTATTCTTTTATCTTTCATGGAAGAGCAAGGGATGAGCAAGATGTTACCTGGTTCGGTTCTTGTAAGACGGTATCAATTAAGCTCTGAAGAATAACAGCAGAAAATGAAAGAAGCTCTTGCAGATATTGTTGATCACAATAGAACAAAGAGTCATTGCCCATAACCTGAATGCGTGATAAATCAATATTGAGAGGGTAAATGCAGTAGGACACTTACGAAAGAAATAGAAAAATATGTAGATATCAAATCAAAGGAATGAAAAACTAGGAAGAGAATGATGGTGGTTCCTTTGTTAGGACAATCTTTCACATATCCATCATTTATTAACATAGAGTACCAGAAAGTGCAAGTTGTTATGCCCACAATTTTTTTATTTTTTTTTCTAATAACCGTGGTGTCCGGGCCAGCTTGCGTGTATGCCCACAAAAATAATTATAATTACAATCTAACCTTTCTCAAAAGAAAAAATATATTTATAACTGGCATTTTCGTTCTAGTAGATGAAATGCGCACATGTATAGTTTCTCATTCCACCAGTAAACAAAACAGCCACATGTAGAATGGCCTAATATGATTTGATGTAAACAACAATATACCCAGTGAAATCCCACTAATATGACTTAATGTCAATAATGTTTTTTTCCTTTATCAAGTTGTACTCGTGCACCATTCATGCCACACCCATTGTAAGGGCCGCTCAAGATGTGGTAGCCAAATTTTAGAACTGTCTCAATCAGAAAAAATAAGAGAAGCGGAGAGTGATGACTTGATGCATTCAAGACACTATTTTACAGGTGTCAAAACACGACACATATTATAATTCTCTAGTGTGATACAATATCTCCTAACAAGATGTTAGTAACATTTTAACACAAAATTCAACATTCTAACAGTACCTCCTAATAGAAAATCATTCTCCTTCCCTCCCTCCGCTTACCACCCTCTCCCATCCGCAGTTTTACCAAGGGATTGAATCTTACAGTTTATTCCTCAGACATCTTTACTTATATGCCCACACTCTTTGGTTTGTGTTGCTTGAACGAAAATTAATTTATTTATCTGATAGGTCAACGCTTTTGTTAACTTTTTTATAGTATTTGTTAATGAGACACAAAGTTGGTTCGTAATAACAAATTAGATAATACAAACATGTATTAAGACTTTCAAAGAACTACCAAATCATGCATACAAGACTGTTTTTCCTGTTTGTGCCAAAAATACAAAGCGGACAGCAGAGAACTCTAATCACTTAACAGTGAACTCTCAGCTCCTTCAAAAGTCCCTTTCTCTTTCTCTCCATACATTAATCAAGTATACCTTAGTCCAAAATTAATTGATTTATTTCTCTCCATATTATCCTAAAAAAAGGAAATGCGCCGTTCTTCCAAAACCAATTTCTGCTAGTTCCTAACCTGATAATTGACATTTGTACCACAGTTCTCAGACACAGCGCACTTAATAAAAGCATAAAATATCAAAGTTCAAAGTTCCAAAGAAACCTACAATGTAACAAGAGGTGGTTGGTGTCATTTCCGTGTTGTTTGCATTATAGACAACAGTTAATAATAATACATTTTTTGCCTTAGATTGTCTACTGCCAAAATAGCATCCTATACTGCATATGACATAGAAGACTCCACCATCCTTGAAGCTCTAGATCTTCATAATGATTTCCAAACGGGCATTGCTTCTACAAATTGAACATGATAGCATGACTTCACTGTGAAGTATTTACTAGATGACCCTTTAAAAATCTATCATCCTCTCTGAACCGTGTGGGACGTATAACCTCTGGAAGAATGTTTTCACCTCTTCAAATTCCCAGCCCTGTAGAGGTCTTACAGACCGCCACTTTTATGGACCTCCACTACCATGACCTAGGTTGTCACTCGTAACGGAAAAGTAAATTTGGGACGCCTCTTTCGATGTGGTGTCACCATACCATACATCAAGCCAGAACCGTATTCAGTTTACAGTTCCCACCTAGAATCCAATAAACTTTGAAAAGATCAAAGTCCCTTCATAATCCATTTCCGCACGCTTGTCCCCGTAGGTAGTTGTCACCTCCTTAACATTCATATCAGTCATGTCCATACTACACCCAAATCATCTTCTTCCATAGCATTCTTCTCACACGCAACTCTTCTTAACCATTTTCCCATATTAAAAGTACCTAATATATGAAGACCGGCTTATCCAGCTGACCTGAGTGAATCATTTATGACTTAGAACAAAGTTTTCGTGTTGTTGATTCCTAGGTGTAGCGCTTCTTCCACTATGCTGCCTATTAGCGCTAGTAGAGTAGGATTAACCCGTAATACAAAACCTCAATTATTATTTTTTGAGGTAAAGTGAATCATTTGATTCAACCCTATCTCGTTTCTTAATGAGCCGACCTTTGCAGGCATATAATATCTTCCTACTTCGCTACAGCTGATGCATTGCACAGCAGTGACACCCATCCCTTAGATAAGAATTCATCTCTAATCATCACAAATGTAAATGTTAGATGTGGTTGCTATATAATGTTCAATGTGTCCGCCTCCATTAAAAATAATATTCCCAAGAAGGAGAATAACCATACAGTCTGCTAAGCTGGATAACAGGATATCAACGTGCATGAGCCTATAGAACTAGATATAAAAGATGCCGATGCAATGAATCTTCAAGGAAATGTTCCCTGTCCTATATATTTTTAAATAGGACATATATAACACTCCAAATATTTACAAGACTAATCTGCTAGGGCCTAATTATAGCAGCAGGAAGTTCACCTACATAAATCATCTTTAATTGCCTTAGCACAAATTATATTACAAGCTTAACCACAGACGTTAGTTTCCTTGAATGAAATATAATACATCTGAAAATTGATGTAATGTATAACCAAAGTTTATACTTATGAAACAACAGGAATACCTCATCATGTATTGCATGGTACAGGAGATTATTCTGTGATAATGCAGCAACTGTTAAGATGAGTGCACATAACACCTTTGCCTTCATACTTGGCAGCATCCTATAACACAACAATAGAACATTAATAGAGAATGGAAAGAAAATGATAAAAGAAGATATAGGGTTGTCTCACCATGACAAGGAGCTGAGGAGAGAAAAAAATTTTCTGGGGATGCTAGTGACTCCTAGTTCAATGTTACCTAGAATGAGAATCCAGGAAGTAAGGCAATGTCGTAAAGCTCATTGGCAGTATAACATGATATTCAATCTAGACGTCTAAACATATTATCACACTTGTATCATTAGCTTTTTGCTTATATTAGTTAGGAAGATGTTACCAGTTGGGTCGACGATTTACTTTTCCATAAACTTCAGGCAGAAAATCAGTTCATGCTTTATCAAAAAAGAAAATTCAGTTTATGCAGTTCATTGACAAAGTTCTAGGGCCTTAAGCATTATTGAATTACTCCCTAAAAAAAGGGCAGCCCGGTGCACTAAGCTCCCGCTATGCGCGGGGTCCGGGGAAGGGCCGGACCACAAGGGTCTATTGTACGCAGCCTTACCTTGCATTTCTGCACGAGGCTGTTTCCACAGCTCGAACCCGTGACCTCCTGGTCACATGGCAGCAACTTTACCAGTTACGCCAAGGCTCCCCTTCATTATTGAATTACTCCCTCCGTCCCAAAAAGATTGTCCTCTTTTGACTTGGCACAAAGTTTAAGAAATCAAGGAAGACTTTTGAAATGTATGGTCCAAAACAAGCCTTAGATATTTGTGTGGCTGTAAATCATTTCATAAAGTTAAAATTATTTCTAAATATAGAAAGGGGACAATCTTTTTGGGACAGACTAAAAAGCAAAGGAGGATAATCTTTGTGGGAGAGAGGGAGTATCTGTTTCCAATGCAAAATATACACCCAAATTGTGGCAAATTGGATTCCAATTGTGGCCAATCTTATGCAAGTGCTTATAAAGATGAGCAAAAAAGGAACACGGTTCGTCTCAAAGAGTTCAACAACTCCACGGTTGGCAACATAATTTCTACAAAATATATAACTCTTAACTGATTGAAAACTATATTCATCACATTAAAAGCTCTATATTTCCATTTCTGCACAGTTACCGAGAGACATTTTCATGATCCAACTCCGCAACTTTTTGCTTCTCCATCACTTAGTTTTAGTCACCATCCGATCTAGTAATACTCTCTCCTCGCACAATCTTGGAAGCTAGACCCTCACTGTTAAGAATATTTTAAATAACATTGTTAATCAATTAGGATTAGATTGATTATTTCCTGTTCTGGCACTTGTACATTCACTATTTGAACCCAATAGCTTGAAGGAATAATTAAGCTGGGTTTTCACTCAATTCTTCCTTTCTTGTCTTGTTACTCTCACATGATATCTGAGCATTGGTGAGAAAATTATGTTGTGCATTTACCAACACGTCCAGGAAAGGAAGATAGTCACCGTGCAATTTTTTCCAGTGAGCTTCAGATCTGGTGCAACCAGATCAGGCATTGTTTTTTCACAACGAAAGTAGGCCTTAGACATTCTTGAGGACACAGGAATGACGGGATGTAGACCCACCGACACTCCTATGGATCTGAATGCTAAAGTCCTGCCAGGACATGGGGAGCCATTCAGTGATCCTGGAAGATATAGGCAGCTGTTTGGTAAGTTGAATTATCTTTTTTTTCTTTTCTTTTTTTTTTTTTTTTTGCTTTTTTTGATAACCGTGATGTCCGGTCAAGCTTGCGCGCACCTCGACTAGTTCCACGGGATACCTGCCACCCCCACCAGCAACAGGTACCAAGTAACTCTATCCACCAAGGCTAGAACATATGGGAAGAGATCTCTCTGGTTGGTAAGTTGAATTATCTCTCAGTTATGAGATAATTGTGGCATTTCTTTTCTTTGAGTGTTGCAAGTTACTCCCTCCGTCCCAATTTATATGGCACTTTTCGCTTTTCGAGAGTCAATTTGACTAAATTTTGAAGCTCAATTGGTTTAGATTAACTCAATATTTCAACATTAAAATTTATATATTTGAAAACTACATGAAAAGTACTATAAGTTGCAACATTTCTCGTATCAATTTGGTGAAAAAACACATCTTAAAATGTTGGTCAAAGTTCATTCAGTTTGAATCTCGGGTAGCCAAAAGTGCCACATAAATTTGGACAGAGGGAGTAGTTTATAGGTTCTCCATGTGATAGTCATTAGATGCGGTTGTACGCATTATGCGATGTATAAAGTCAACTCTAGGCAAAGGACTACTCTTCGAGGATTAAGGCGATGAGCAGGTCGTTGGATATGCAGACGTGCGACAGGATGACCTTGTGATAGACGTTTTTACATCTGGATATTGTATTTTAGTAGGAGGTACTTTGGTGTCCTGGAAGAGTAGGAAACAGAATGTGGTTGCTCGATCTAGTGCAGAAGCAGGATATTGAGCAATGGCTATAGCAATTTGTGATCTAGTCTGGATCAAATAGTTGCTCAGAGAAATAAAATTTGGAGAAATCAGTCAGATGAAACTTATTTGTGATAATCAAGCGACCCTTGATATTAATCAAATCCGACATTTCATGAGAGGACTAAGCACATTGAGATTGTTACTTTATCAGAAAAAAAGATACCCTCAGCAGATATTGTCACAAAATTTGTGAAGTCAAAGGATCATCTTGCAGATATTTTCACAAACTTCCTCAGTGGTCCTCGTATTAATTACGTCTATAACAAGCTCAACACCTATGACTTATATGCATCAGCTTATGGGGGTGTTAAATATTAATGTGTATAGTATCCTACATGGAAAAGGATTGTAATATATTGTCTATAAATAGGGCTCAATGTAATAATACAGTCTTGTATCTTAATAGGAGTAATATTTTTCCCGTACCTTAACTTCTTACATAAGTATTGTAAGTCAATTAGATAGAGAAAATCACCAAGATTTCGCGAAAGAAATGAGATTATCGAGGATACACACATTTATCGACTCTCCGTCTGATAGTCATGGGAATGCAATTGTTCGTATTCTTCTATATAAAATCAACCTCAGGCAAAGGACTACTTTTTGAGGATCGAAGTCATGCTCAGATCATTGGACACAGACACAGATTGGGCAAATCACATTATTATAGACAATTTACATTTGGATATTGTGTTCTATAGGAGGTAATTTTGTATTTTGGAAGAGCAAGAAATAGAATGTAGTTGCTCAAGCTAGTGCAAAAACAGAATATCAAGCAATGGTTGTGGCAACTTGGGAACTGTCTGGATCAAACAGTTGATTAGAAATTGGAGATATCAATCAAATGAATCAAGCTTCTCTTCATATTGTATCAGCTCCAATGCTAAATGAGAGACTAAACACTTCCTCCTATAGAATTTTCCCACTTTATTAGAGCATTTTAGCCCATGGTTATTGGGATATCCGAAAATGTCAGACTGGATTTTGATTTTTGTTCTTGCCCACTACACTACATCTGTATGCAGTTTGTTCAAATTAACTTTTCACATTACAGGTTCACCAGGTGGCCATTCCCAAGCAGTTGACAGTACAGCTTCCAACATGCTGTCGTAAGTTCCAAGATGACAAAATACCAAGGACAAGCAAAATAGAAGAAATGAAGAGGAACATATCAAAAACCTGGAATCATAACAATAAGACTGCAAAATTTGCATAATGTTGATTGAAACCCATCAATGTCCTTGGGCATCCTTGAGCCTGCAGATGATGTTATTGCAATTCAATAATTTACCAAGGAAAACCACGATAAAACTGGGGTCGAATATCTTAAATCTGGTAGCTTCTTGATACAGCAACACGCATAAATACCTCTCAAATTCAGACAAAGAAGGTTCACAGGAGATGCAAAAGACACATTAATTTGAATATTTGATCAGGTCTTTAGTCAAAGATATGCAGGGTCAAACATTAAAAGATCTTGGAGAACTCAGGTAAATGGAAACAGCAATATGTTTCCACACAATTATTGCACCTTGTTACTGCTCTGGCACTGAAACAACTGAGAACTTTGCCTTCCCTTTTCCTCTTTATAATCTTGTCATCATCATATTCACCAACAATATCTCCAAAAGTTCAAAAGGCAAACCCATGTCCCATATCCTATCAGCTCAAAAGCTCAAATACAAAAGCTAGACTCACGGAGCATCTCCAAAACCTCTAAGCTGCCCACGCCATTTGGTGCAAGTAATTTTTTTTTTTTAAGTAATGTAAAAATGTGAATAGAGGCAACAAGCACTTGACTCATCCTCCCAGAAGGGGAAATCATGTCATTTTTGACTGATTTTTAGCAAAATGCGATTTTGGACAATGCCCATAAGCTTGACTTCCTTCTTGTTCTCAATAATTAACTGAGATGCTTAATTATCCATTGCCCATGTTATGATTGTAAGCTTTCTACTAATGTTAAAGCAAGTGAGAATGAAACTGTCTTACCTTTTATATTAAATACTTAGTCACCTATTATGTGTATCGTGACGGATATTCCAGGCAATGGTGATATAAACTTAACTCGAAATCAAGAGAGGAACTTTACTCCAAAATCGGTTTCGAAAAGCTATTGTAAGTGATACATTTTCAGGATAGGGAGAGGAATAGAGAAGGCAGTGAAAGAAATCATCCAGCTCGGTTTAATCTTGCGCATTGCAAATCTACAACTTTGAGTCGACTACTAATATATACCGAGCCATCTGGAGAAGAATTCATAGACAAACCTTCCAGTAAGTCAACATTATGCAAGCACCTCAATGCTGAATCTATAAGTCCATCCGAGTGAGAAACTAAACCAGCCATTAATGCAACCTGAGAGACAAAAATAAAAGATTCATCTGAATTAACACCACTTCAAAATATAAGAATAAAGAAAGAACTAACATTACCTCTGCAGTTTCCAAGTAGAGATTTAACTGTTTCATATGAGATGGGATAGATGGTATTGTAACCTCACTGCATGCTATACAAGATTTTACAAAAATAACATCACTAATGTCATTCCGTGTAGCTTTAACCACCAGTAAATTGCTGGAATGAACAATTGTCTCCTGAAAGAAGCAGAAGATACCAGAACTGTCACTCATCAACAAGAACTACTTGGAGCAATAATCAGTTTCAAAAGATCTATGCCGAGCTCAAACCTTTCTGCTATGTCTAACTTATACACCATGCTAACTTAAAAGGCAATCAAGTGGGAGTTTGTTAGCAACGTTGAAAGGAAACAATAAGAAACACTACACCTCATAACAATGGAATTCCTTTAGACCTGTTATAGTCCAATATTCAATGATTTTGGTTTTGGAACACTATAAGTTCTCTATATCTTTTACTCCCTTACAAAATTATAAGACTCCATAAGTCATTGTACTTAAATCAGCATACCAATATGACTAAGCCCTAATCTGAACTACTCCCTTTGTTCCATTTATGTGACACTCTTTCGTTTTTAGTATGTTCCAAAAAGAATTACTCTTTTCTGTAATTGTTAACTTCTTAACTTTAGACTTCCTGTTTTTTTGATAAAGGTAACAAACTTTAGACTTCCTGTTTTACCTTAATGAAATGCTCTTACAACCACATAAATGCCATGGCATGTTTAAAACCTCAAGTGTAAAAATCTTTCTTTCTTAAACTTTGTGCCAAGTCAAACACGCCATATAAACTAATGGAAGAAGTAGTTGATATCACCTATATGGATATTTTTCTTCTACTGTGTTCTATTTTTTGCTAAATCTACATGGATTCCGAGAAATTGCAGGTCTTTTGAGACAACTTCCTATCATGTGATTTTAGGGCTCTTTTGACACAGAATGTTGCAAGTAATGTTAGAAAGCAAAGGACCTTTTTAACTTGTTCTATAAATAAAGAACCTTCAACAACTAATTCATTTTTGTGGGCAAAAGGAGTAATTTTGCATGGATCAACTCATTAAACTTACGCTAATTACAAGTCATGCAGTGCAATATAGAGGATCAATTTTCTCCTTTTCTGGGTTAACATAAAGTATTTATTAACATTAAACAAAGTTGGTGTTGTCTAGTGAAAAATCTACACCTTACAAGTACATATTAAGCTTCCCAAAGTCTTAACCAATATCTACACAAGTTGCAAGTTCTTGTTTACACCAAAAATATAGTTTAAATAAAAGAGAACTCTTAATATGCAACAATGAGTTTTCGATCCCTTCAAAAGTTATTTGTTAACTTTACCCTCTACCCTTTCCGTGGAAGATTAAGAAACAAATTCATTAACTTGCAAAAGTCTGTGTTGCTTAACCCAAAATAAACACTCTTTTGGCAAAGTATTAATTCAATGTGAATGACCTACATTATCTTGCTAGAAACTTATTCTGCATATCCTCCATGTCTGTAAATGTCACAAGAGTTCACCACACTATCAAACTTAAGCTAATAACAGGAAATATTTGTTTGCTAATTAAAGAATTTATTGTGTTCACTGCGGGATGATTATAGAGAAGCTTTTCTTTCCTTACCTTTTCATCAAAAAGTAAATAAATAAACAGAGGGCCTTTTCTTTGCATATCCCATGGTTCAATTGTTCCCAACTATAATCTAAGACTCGAAAGGACCCTAATAGAGTATCATCTATTTAAGACTCCAGCTTTCCGGACTTATTTGTTTCCTGGGCATTGCACTTCCCCTAATAGTAGTACTGCTTTAGCAGCGGTATTAATAAGTTTAGGCCTTTCAACCAATCGATACGACCCCGGAGAGCCGCTTTTGCTAAAACTCGAGCAGTTTCTTGAAAGTTTTCTTTAGCAATATATCACTACTTCAATTCCCTAACACCAATCTATATTCTCCTTGACATCCATATCATGAGAGTTAGTTGAAACAGCTGATTGTAGGTAAAACTTGGACAGGTCAAGATAAATATTTCCCAACATTCTTTCATGTTTCTATAAAAGAAGACTTCATAGTTATGTGAGGAAATAGTCCACCACACCAGAGTACTTCCAACATACAGGGAAAAACAGGTTAGGGAGAAGACATGTGTCATAAGATCACTATTACATGCACCACGTCCAGCAATAGGCAGACCAATATACACACACAACGAGGAGAGGAAGTACAGCTATGGTCTTTCAGTTAAACTGGAAAGAATAATTCTCTTCAAAAAGACAGAAATAACATCATACCACCAACTGACAGGGATAAAAAGAACTGGGGAACAAGAAGTAAGAGTCGAGGATATTGTAAAACTCTACAAAGCGACATCACATTCATATTACAGAAACATAAAAAGAAATCACATAACCAAAAACTGTCCCCCATGCATGATTCATGGAAGCAGAAAATAAGATAAGATTTTTCAGTAATCCATTGAGGACATCTTTTATATTTTGGAGAACATTAACCTTGACTTCACTCATGCTTCCAAAAGCTCCACGGCACTGAACCAAAAAAGCTAAGTGACGTTCAACTTCAGAACCATAATCAACCTGAATATTATGATAAAGAAATGTATTAGCACATGTAAAGCACTAATGTGTTGTACTTAGCATCTCTTAACCTACCATCAAGAAAAAGGATATTATTTGCAAACAATATTTCATTACCATGTGTATAAAACGAGAAATTAAATGTGCTGAACGGTTGTTCTCCTTGTCTTTAATAGTTGAGAGATCTATGCTATCATGCAAGGACCTTGAAACTTCGAAAAGGAATTGAATGGTTGTAGGATCTCGAACACAAGAATTCCTAATAGAGAAAACAAGAAAAGTTGATAAATGACAATTATATTTCCATTAGAGGAACTGACAGTTTGTTTTCACATTTCAAAAAAGATATCTTCCAAATAAAGAAGAAAATTTAATTGTGCCCACGAAACCATCAGTTACCTTTGCAGCAAATTCAACAATAGTTAAGTTCTATAGAATGATTTTAAGGCCAATAATGTTCTATGAGAGTGAATGTTGGGCCTCTAAAGCGCAACATGTCCACAAGATCAGTGTTGCAGATATGCGAATGTTAAGATGGATGTGCGGCCATACAAGATTAGATAAGATCAGAAATGATCATATCCATCAGAAGGTGCAAGTAGCGTACATAGAGCATAAAATGAAAGAATATCGCTTGGGATGATTTAGCCACGTGTTATGTAGGCCTCTACATGCATCGGCTCTTAGATGTGAAAACATGATGATTGAATGTGTTAAAAGAGGAAGAGATAGATCTAAAATCACATGGAAAAAAGTTAACTCAAAAGATTTAGACTACCCCGGAATTCAGGGAGATCAAGCAAAGGATAGAAAACAATGGAAGTGGATAATTTGTATAAGTGAAGCCAATTAAAAGACTCTGAGTATTATAGGACATAACCACTAGAGTATATTCGAGAATAACCCCTAGTGTCAGATAATCCTTAAGTATGTGTATTGAAATTTTATGGACCAAAATTAGAGCATTTATGACAATGAATATTCATACAGCTGACCCAACTAACTTGGGTTTGAGGCGTAGTTTTTGTTGTTGTTGTACTTCAATTTCTCGTCAATAATTAAGAAGGACGCATTTTATTTACACGTGGGATGGTAATGAACTTCCCCATCTGAGGGGTCATAATTTTGTGTAGCCATCATACACATTCTAAAGAGCCAGTATACTGTTTATGTAATTTGCACACAAATACATAAAGGTGAAAAACAACAAAGAGAGAGCTCCAGCTTCGTATGCCAGTATAACAACAAAGAGAGAGCTCCAGCTTCGTATGCCAGTATAATTGCTTAGTGTACTTCTATTAAAATGGCTAAAGGAATACTGTTTGGGCAATCGAAGTGGTCATTCCCTTCGTTCTTTTGTATATATTAAACTTAGATAAAGAGGAAAAATATCCATTTTCTTACAGAGACCATGCATATCCGTAAGATGAGACTATACAAAACCACCCTGTCAGGCAGATTGACCAACAAGAAAATTTTGTGGTCTATGATATTTAAGAGTATACCTTTTTTACATGGATCAGGGAGCGCGACAAGTGGTTATCATCTTAAAATTTCACTAATGGTAGGTGATTCAGCCAGGTCTTACAGAGTGACTTTAAACAATAGGAGTGTTTCTTTCCGTCTTAAATGGTGCAACGGATATACCTATGCAGGAAGAAATGCTGAGATTATTGCTCGATGAAATAAAAAGTGTAATTCAAACACACATTAGGTCAAAACAATTATACCTCGTGGCTATACTAAGGATCTGCATATTGATGATGGTCTTAGAGCTCCCCTGCGTCACGCTTAATATTTGATTGAAATGGTTCTGCAAAAGATGATGGTAGTCCTGCTCAACATAAAGTGATTCATATCTCCCTTTACCACGATATAACAGAACTGATTGCAGGGCCCAATTTACAAGTAAACATGTCTATTGATGATTGTTTATCATATTTTTATCTGACTAAAGCATAAGGTAGAAAATGACTAGTAGGAGGATAGGACAGCTAAGAAACAACTGTAAAAGGAAAATGAATTTAAGCAACCACAAAGACAAGTAGCCTACCAATTGCAATATGTCCTCTAGGTTGTCAAAATGATTAAGAAGCTTCAGAAGAATCGATTGCAAACTTGATAGTCCATTTTCACCAATCTCGTCATTTGATGTGCGCTCGAGTATTCCATCTAATATGCTGTCCAGATAACTATTCTGCGCAAGAGGACAGAATTAGGAAAAGTAGCTACACAAACAAAGGAGCAGCACATTTTGGGGACTTCATAACCAAGGAGAAGACAACTATTCAAATACCCTCATCATATAGAAATATCAAATCAGATGCAATCAAGATAAATTTCATAGTTGGTAATTGGTGCGCTTGGCAAGTTGACTGGCTTTATCTCTGAACAGTGGTCACCAAATATTAAATTACCTAATGAATCCCATGTCATATCACTAGCATGGGACATCCCAACTATTCTATGAGCTACTCATTCCTAACATGAGCTCTAAGATCAGCAAACACTAGCATCTACCTTACCTGTAATAGAGAATCAATAACACTTTACTTACTGGAGCATCATTTTTGCAAACCAGATGCTTCAAAAGCAGTGAAGAAAACTTAAAAAGACCAAAAGATAACATAATGATTGGGTCCTTAGTTACAAGCGGAAAAGAGGCTCATAAAGTTAAGACAATGACATATGGTATATGAGGCATATTAGAGATGAGTGCACATCAACATATTGCAAGATGAAAATAATAAGAAAAACACACATATAAACCGAGGATGCATTAGGTATGAAGGAAAATGTTTCCACGGAAAGTGTTTTTTGTTGAAACTTTTTTACCTTGGGAAATCAATTTTGATTTGCCAGTGTTTGGTTGGATATAAAAGTAGGTAACATATGGTAATCGTACACCGAGTGTAATATTTTCTACTTTCTAGTATTAAAAGCTGACAACTATTAAAGAGTCCCACATCTGATGAAAAGGGGATGGGTCGTCTCCTTATATGGACTTGGGCAATCCTCCCCTCATGAGCTAGCTTTTGGGGTTAAGTTACTCATCCCATATCCGATGTGGGACTCTTAATACTCCTCCGCACGCCCAAACCTCGTTAACCGGAGCGTGGTCGAATATGGGATGAGTAATTGATCTCCTTATGTGGACTTGGACAATCATCACCCTATGAGCTAGCTTTGGGGTTGAGTTAGGCCCAAGATCCATTCTTTACAACAACAATATTTACATATGAGATATTTACACTCTATAACACTTGGCCCAAGTTTATAAACAAAATGAGCCCATACCTTCAGGTCTTAGCCTCTTTAGCCCATTTTGTATATAATTTCAAATACTTAGGGAAAAGGCAATAATTCCTGAACTTATGATTATGATATCCATTTTTTGAAGCTTAGAAACTGATTGAGAATGACATTCATGTTTATCATCACAGATTTAAACATTATTGGGTTAATTGAAGTGAAAAAATTAAGAACTCCATCGGTGGAGTTTATGAAAGGCTTGAAAACTCATAAATGGGTTTTGTGATTTGTTGAAATTTTTGACAAATTTATGATTGGGGTTTGTTGGATGTCATTTTGAAGTTGTGGTTAAAATTTGAAGCTATTCGATGAAGATTTGACCTATTTCGGATGGAGTTTCGTGGTTGAGTTAGGAGACGAAACACATTTTTTGTATAACTTTTTATGAATTATTGTATAATTTTGTATCACAATATAATAGTGTGTGGACACCTCTTATACACTTTTATACAAGGTTGATACATTGTTTACAGTGAGTGTATAATATTGTATAATGTTGTATACCGGGTGTATAAGCACAGTTGTGAAAACCAAAGTTGGCTACGCAAGTGTAAACTAAAAATAGGCTGCGTGGGTGCAATATGTTGTGCTGGGATGTATAATTTTGAAAAATTACCTTTAAATATTGATTGAACCAAGGGATGAGTAAGATTTACGATATTAGTATAGGAAACGGACTTCCAAAAGGAAGTTACTTTCCCCTTTTGGTGTAACTTGTTTTCCTTGAAGGTATCAAATTTCACATTTTACCGTAATTAAACATAAGAAATAGGTAAACTATGAAACATCATCCAAGGAAAAGAAAACAGAAGGTTGTGTCAGAATTGGCTGGTGTAAAGATAATCATTAATGCTGAGTTGGGAAAGCATCCACGGAGATAGTAGATCAATTAGCGCTGAAGCCCTTTTAAGTAAGGGCCTCATGAGAGCCCTATCGAAGCAAAAAACATTTTTTGCATAAATCATTTCCAAAATAGCAGACACATCCAACTAAGAGAACAACGAAGAACATAATAAAAACGTAAAAATTAACTGACCTAAAGAAACTCACCCTCATAGTGTTACCATTATGAGCACTGATTGCTAAAGTTGCAAGGAAAAAAAGGCTGGAGTCTAAGACAAAATGGAAGAAGAAGAAGAGATGGGTGTCAGCAAAATGTGGAGGGTTGGATGTCACGTGCTGCTCTCACATAAATCAAAAAGCTAGAACAAACTTCACCACTGATTGGATTAGTGAAGATTTGAAGACAAGGTGCAATCCGTAAAAGTTGAGTTAGGACTTGAAAAAGAAAAAATCTCAATCCCGCATTGTCTAATATGTTTCTTGGAATTTTCAACAACCTAAAAATGAATTACTTAAACCAAACTGAGTTATACAGAACAGATGGAATTATGCACAAACTAAAGAATGTACAGCATAAATAACAGAAACTAGTAACAATCATTGAAGATGCAAAAGGACCATCACATGTTTAATTTGAATCAACATATGCTCCGATGACAAAATAGATACTACAGGAAGCACGGCCAATAGCAGATGACATCATGCTTTGTAGCATAGCTGCACAAGAGTAAAAGATCTATGGAACAACTTTTAGATAGACGTAAACCAATCAACAAAATTCTCTCGACTTACCATGTGCTTTTGGAGAGCAATATCTATATGAGCATCTACAACATTGAGGTAAACATCAAGGCTATCAAACCGAGAAACAACCTGAAATTGTAAATTAATAAATACATGGTGAAAACCCATATTAATGGAGAACCAGGGCTGCAAAAGCATAGGGAATCTTTTGAGATTAACATGAAGAGAGATGAACCCAAATAACAAAATAAAAATAGAATCAGTGTGCATACGTTGAACATTTCTGTGATTTTTTTTTTTTTTGGTGTGTGTGTGGGGTGTTGGGGGTGGGGGGGGGGGGGGTTAGAGCTATAAGATTGTAAGAAGCTATACTTGATGTCCTACGTCCGGTAAATATAGCTGCGTAAATTCTAAGTGTGACTATAGTCCTTCAGGCACAAGACATAAGTCTCCATGCATTCCCTCTCTCTATGCTCTCCTTGTTTATCGTTTTATTTACTTTTTAGAATAACGATGGCACCGGACCCAACTTGTGTGCACTTTGACTATTTTACCAAGTACAAATATCGAGTAACTCTACCACCAAACTTAGGCAGATGAATGAAAAGAAATCTTCTATTTTTTTAGCCTTTGTTAGGATTTGAACCTTTTTCTCCCATGATCTTCATTTCAGCTTACACTAATAGGTAAGTCACACCCTCGTGTGCTTCTTGTTTATATTGTTTCTCACATAGTAAGCTTTCTTGACAAATTACTGATGCGATTACCAGGACACTAGGAGAAGAAAATATTGTCATCGTGCAATATCCGAATACTATCCAAGAAAGTTTGTTTTCCAAGAATGTGCGCGTAAACAAACACCACCACAAGCATTAGAGCACTTTACAGCACAACATGAGAAGTTTCTTTTTTTGGTTTTTGTTGTTGATAAGGTAAAAGTTTTATAAAACAGTACCAAGAAGGTACAGAAAGCACAACACAAGAAGTTGCATCGGAGTCAGAAGGTGGACATGCTCTCACACACCGAACAAAGACAGCAAGTCTGGTTCCATGCACCAATGCACCAGGCACTTCTCAACAACTGTCCATGAGCTTCTTCGGTCCTTAGGAGTTTAGTGAACCTCCTAACTCTAACTATCAAGGTTCTTGAGCAACTCCGATCATAGGAAAACTACTCCTACTTCTAACAGGATATTAGTGGACTCTTCAGGAATTGACTCGACGAGCAGAGAATTGTCGACCTACGTTAGAAGAAGCTCGAAAAAGGGAGAACAAAAACGACCGGTGAACACCAGCGGAGAGATGTCTATCACAGTAATGGGAGGAACCAAAGCTTAATTGCGATACTGCAGAATTGGGGAATTGTGGGGAAATCTGGGAAGTTGAGGATGCCGAACCAATTTTGGTTCATCAACAAGATGGATGCTCAGACAAAGAAACAGATACGCCTATTTGGGTCCGCCGATACTTACTCAAGCTAAATAAATTGTTTGGAGCTGACTTTCAGGGGAACGAGGAAGAAGCCATGGAACTTCTCTTGCAGATTGATAGTAGTAGACAAGCAAGGAAGTTGGAATCAGAGATTAATATTAAGAAGAACAAGTTCAAGGGGACACAAGAACTGAAGGGATTGGCCTCTTTTGATGTTAAATTCAAAAGTAATGGAAACTGGAGCAGGGGAAGGGCTTTAACTTTAATTGATCAATGAAGCTCAAATTAGTCACATGGAATGTGAGGGATTAAATAGCATGGATAAGAGGAGGTTGGTGAAGAATTCTATTCTTGATTGGGGTGCAGACATTACATGTTTGCAGGAACAAAGCTTGAGGGGAATGTAGAAGATATTGTTAATTATATTTGGGGAGGAAGATGGGCAAGTTATGCATGTCTAGAAGCCAGTGGAACTAGAGGTGGAATCATGATGATATGGGATAGAAGGGTATGGAAAGGGGAGATTCTTCAGATTGGGTCATATACTTTGACTTGCAGATTTGAAGGCCAGTTACAGAACTTTAAATGCCATATTACAGGGTGTATGCTCCAAATTGTGACATTGAAAGAGAAGAGGTTTGGGGGGGAATAAGTGCTATCAGGGGTTTGATGGAGGGCCCATGGGCAATTTGTGGGGATTTCAATATTGTTATATTCCCGACAGAGAAAAGAAATTATAGGAGAAGGTCCATAGCTATGGTGGAATTCTCAGACTTCATAGAGGACATGAGTCTTATTGATCTTCAGCTATAAGGAGGTGCTTATACTTGGTACAGAGGGGACAATCACACTAGTGCTTCAAAAATTGACAGAATCCTGGTCTCTGAAGAGTGGGTTGACAGTTTTAGAAAAAAATATTAAACAATCTCTCCTTCAGAGAGTGACATCTGATCATGTCCCTATTGTTCTGCAATGAGGAGATTGGGACCAACCAAAGTCATACTTCAAAATTGACAATTGGTGGTTGAATAATGATGGCTTTGTTGATAGAATTAAGAGTTGGTGGACAACATTTGACTTCTCAGGGAAACCTGATTATATTCTAACTTGTAAATTGAAGGCCTTGAAAGGTAAACTAAGAGAGTGGAGCAAAAGCAGCCAAAGCAACCTGAAAGTACAAAAATCAGACGTGCTTAATCAATTAGCAGTACTGGACAGAGTACTAGAAGTAAGAATCCTAACTGAAGGGGAAATGGTGGAGAAGGCATCACTATTGCTGAAGTATGAAGATCTTCTTTTTTTTTTTTTTTTGAGAAGGTAACAATTGTATGTATAGAGTAAACCAGGTTGTGCTGAAAACCATATTTACATCAGGCAAAAGAAAACAACTGATCCAACATTCTACCAAGATCCTAGAATATCTACAATGGACTCAGTATCTTCTGGAGATATCTGCTTACACCAAAAACAAAAAAGTCTAATGCAGTTCAGTTTGATCTTTTGTGCTTCATTACTGATGTCCTCAAAACACCTTGAATTCCTCTCTTTCCAAATTGTCCACCATATACAGGCTAGAACAACCCTCCATCTATCTCTGTCTGCAGCTCCTAATCCTGCTTCCTCCCAGGTATATAGTACTTGAGTAATCTTGTTAGGCATTACCCAAGCCAAGCCCCTAAGGTTAACAAAAATCCTCCAATAGCTTATCTGTTATCTTGCATTGTAAAAACAGATGGCTGACTGTTTCAGCCTCTTCTCCACATAGATAGCATCTGGAACAAAGAGAGAACTTCCTCTTGTTAAGGTTTTCTTGGGTCAAAACAGCTTCCCTTGCCAACAACCAAGTGAAACAAGCTACTTTGTATGGTATTTTCGCTTTCCATATATGCTTCCAAGGCCACTGTTGCACCTGTTGATTATCTTGGTTCAAAAATTTGTATGCTGAGTTCACTTTAATTATGCCTTTATTGTCTTCTTTCCACCATAGTTTATCTACTCCATCATGAATGACTTTGAATTCTTCCAGCTTTCTAAAGAATTCAGTCAGTGAATCAATTTCCCAGTCATTAAAATTCCTCCTAAACTGAGTGTTCCATCCTTGAGGAGTCCATGTTTCAGCTACAGTTTTTTGTTGATGTACAGCCAGCCCATAAATGTCAGGAAAGAGGTCCTTTAAACTTCTATTGCCCAACCATTTATCCTCCCAAAATGATGTTTTATCTCCATTGTTTACCTGTACTGTTGCATGATTCCACAGGAAAGGCCATAATACTCTTATGGATCTCCACAAACTAACTCCATAAGGAGTATTCACCTCTTTGGTCATCCATTTGCTTTCTTCACCATACTTTGTCTTGATGATGCTTCCCCAGTAAGATTGATTATCTTGAGCATACCTCCACAACCACTTTAGTTTAAGAGCTTTACTCTGCAATTTGAGATTCCTGATGCCTAATCCACTTTGTTTCTTCCCCAACATAACATCACACCATTTGACTAGATGGAATACCTTTTTGTCTTGACTACCTAGCCACAGAAAATCCCTCCTAATCTTGTCAAGCCTTTGGATGATCTCCACTGGAATGGGAAATAAGGACATCATGTAAGTTGGCAGTGCATCCAACACGGAGTTAATGAGAGTGACACTGCCTCCCAGAGAAATATATTGTGATTTCCATCTAGTCAACTTCTTTTCACACTTTTCAATCACAGAATTCCAAATACTCATAGATTTTGATTTAGCACCTAACGGCATTCCCAAATAAGTGGTCGGCAATGATCCAACTTCTCCATCTAAAATCCCAGTCAACTCCTCCATATTAGACACTACATTGACTGGATACGTGTGACTCTTTCTCCAATTAATGTGTAAGCCAGAAACTCCTTCAAATAGCACCAGGATTAATCTCAATATATTCAGATAATCTTCATCAGCATCACAGAAAATTAAGGTATCATCTGCATATTGGAGATGTGTGACTTCCATGTTGGCAATTGAATTTGAATTTGTGGCCACCTCAAAACCTCTGATCCATTCATTGTTTCTTGCCACCTTAATCATATTGTTCAGGCCCTCCATGACTAGAATGAACAAGAAAGGAGACAAAGGGTCACCCTGCCTCAATCCTCTTTGAGATGAGAAAAAACCTTCTGGTGAGCCATTGATTAGGATGGAAAACTTGACAGTTGAGATGCAAAATCTTATCCATTTTATCCATTTTTCTCCAAAGCCCATACATGACAGAATCTTCAATAGAAAACCCCAATTGACATGATCATATGCTTTTTCAATGTCTAATTTGCAAAGAATTTCTGGCTTTCCTTGTTTGATTCTGGAATCCACAGCTTCATTAGCAATTAAAATAGCATCCATTATTTGTCTCTCTTTAATAAAAGCCATTTTGTTGGACATCCACCAGCTTGCTTATTACTCTTTTCAGCCTCTCTGTTAACACCTTTGAGATCAACTTGTAGACACTGCCTATAAGGCTAATGGGTCTAAAGCCTCTCAACTCCTTAGCTCTATTCTTTTTGGGATCAAGCTTATATAGGTTGCATTATAGCTTTTCTCAAAAACTCCATGAGTGTGAAAGTTTTTGAAAGTTTCCATGATATGATGCTTCAAAACATCCCAACATTTGATGAAAAAGCCCATTGTGAAGCCATCTGGGCCAGGGGCTTTGTCCATGGCACACATCTTTAGACATGACAACACCTCTTGTTCACTAAATTCACCTTGTAAAACAGCATTTTCCTCTTCGGTGATGACAGGACAATTGTTCAAATTCAATGATGGCCTCCATTCATAAGTCTCAGAGTACAGTTTCCGGTAGAAATCAACAATTTCCCCCTTGATTCTTACTGGATCTTCCACAACTTCATCTCGGATCACAAGCTGGTCAATATTGTTACTTCTCTGATGTGCATTGGCCACTTTGTGGAAGAAACTAGTATTTTTGTCCCCCTCTTTGAGCCATAAAGCCCTAGATCGTTGTCTCCATGAGATTTCCTCATTTTTAATGTGTTCATCATATTCCATCAAATGAGAAGCTTTCAAAACTGATTCCTCTTCTGATAATATTCTATTCTCCTGTATTGCATCAAAGGTAGCCAATTGACTCAAAAGTTGAGCCTTTTGCATTCCCAGATTTCCTTGACAAGTTTTAGCTTGACTTTTAATGCTTTAACTTTGTAAGCTAAAATATAATCGGGTTTGCCTGTGACAATAAAAGAATTCCACCAATGTCTGATTCTTTCCACAAATCCTGCTGTATTCAGCCACCAATTTTTAAATTTAAAATATGACTTGTTACGTTCCCAGATTCCACATTGAAGTGAGATAGGGAAATGATCAGACTCCAGTCTCTGCAATGCAATACAGACTGCTTGATATTCCTGAACCTGTCATCCCCCTCTTGAGAGATTAGAATCCTGTCAATTCTACTATTATCTCCCATTAGCCAAGTAAAACATCCTCCTTCTAGTTGAAGATCCAAAAGTTCCATGTCTTCTATAAAATCTGAAAATCCTCCATTACAGGGTTTCTTCTTCTGCAATTCCTCTTCTCCGATAGAAATCTTGTGACATTAAAGTCACCACAGTCAGCCCATGGACCCTCAAACATACCCCTAACAGCTCCTACTTCCTCCCACACATGCTCCCTCTCAAATCTGCAATTTGGAGCATATACTCCAGTTATGTGGCACTCAAAATCTTGAAGAAGTGCCACAAACTTGCAGGTTAGAGTATATGATCCAATTTCCAGAATATCCCTCCAAGCTCTACTATCCCACAACATCAAAATTCCCCCTCTAGTGCCACTGGGCTTGTAAACATGCAAATTTCACCCATCTCCCTCCCCATAATTCTTTGACAATCTCTTTTACATCCCCCTCCAGTTTAGACTCCTGAAGACATATGATATCAGCATTCCAATTATACAAAAGACTCTGCACAATTATTCTTTTATCCCTGTTGTTTAATCCCCTTACACTCCATGATACCAATTTGAGATTCATTGTAAAAAGTTTCCATCTTTTCCCCTGACTCTTTTTCCATCACTTTTGAAATTAACATCAAAAGAGATAAGCCCCTTTAATTCTTGTATCCCTTTGTATCTAGGCCTCTTGATAGATGCCTCTGTCTCCATGAGCCTTGCTTGTCTGTAGCTATCTATTTGCATCAATAATTCCCGTGCTTCCTCCTCATGCCCCTAGAAGTCGGCCCCAAAATTTTTTCCCATTTTAGTCATGTTTTGTCGCACCCATGTTGATGTAGCCTTCTCTTTTTGACAAATTAAACTCTGATCATCTTGGATTGGTTCTGCATCTTCCACCACCCATTCTTCAGTTCCTACTACATCTTGATCAATCACCGTGATGTGCTGCTCCTCAGGATTTTGTGCCCCTTCTGCAGAATTCACTTCAGTCAAAGATGTAGACATGTTATTTTGCATGTCTTCTTCGGCTGATACTCTTTCCCCATAATTATTGAATCCTGCATGTGTCAAGTCCCTCGCCTCTGTCATCGTCACTGGAAAGACCTCCTGAATATTAAGGTTTTGTGGTTCTACTGCCAAAGGATCAAAAAAACCTTCCATACGTGTAGCAGTTAAGTCATTAAAAATGACTTGGGCTGCTCTATCTTTTCCAGACCATTTTTTACTCACTTTGGGCCTATTGTCCTGGCCCAATAGTCTAAATAAACCCTTTATGGCCTCCATCTCCTTTGCACGTGCCTTTAAGTCCCAATTAAAATTTTGACCAGCTGTTTCTGAGCACCCCACATGCTCTTTCAGTACTTCCTCTGATAAAAGCCTGCTCCCCTGTCCTTTTCCTTCAACATGTAAAGCTTTTACCCTAAGGTCTGAAGAATCCCCAAATCCAGCAGTTTCTTCTATCAAGTTCACCATCGCCGGCGCCACTGGTTCAAAACGAACCTTCTTTTCAGCCCAAATAGGAATGTAGAACTTGATCCCTTCTCATTCTATTGTCACCTCATTGGGGCAATTCCGACCGTCACCTGAAACTTGAATTCTTGCCCACTTTAGATGGTTTTTCAACTCTGTTTCTTCCTCAGTGGAGACCCATCCACCACAAAGTTTCCCAATTTCAATGAAAATTTTCTGTGACCAAAGCTGAAGAGGGATACCCAATGCTCGAATCCAAGTGGTGGTTGTGTTCTGCGACGATGTTGCACATCCAACAAAGGGGTTCCACCATTGAAGATGAAACTTGGACTTTTTCCATCGCCACTCCTTCTGAATGATCTGTTCCGCCATGTTTCTGTTTGGGAACTCGAACAAGAACATATTCCCGGCCATCTCGTAGATATTGATCCCAATCACTGCCTTCCATGTGATAGAGGACCACTTCCTGATCTTTTGTGATGCAGAAGTGGAACAACTGAGAATTTTGAGAATGATACTGGTCCTTTTTTAAGGCTTTTCTGGGCGGCATATTAATTGGAGAAAGAGTCATCTCTTCCCAATTAATGAAGTAACAAACATGGATGATTTGGCACTGATCTTGGGGGGAGAAGTGGGGACTCTTCCTACTACTTATCTTGGCATGCCACTGGGGGCCAAGTCAAAATCTACTGAAATATGGAACACTGTCTGGAGAAATGTGAAAAGAAGCTCTCAAGATGGAAGTGTCAATATTTGTCAATGGGAGGAAGGCCCACTCTAATTAACTCTGTATTGGACTCACTACCAACCTATATGATGTCCCTTTTTCCCATTCCTGTGGGGTTCATTGCAAGAAGAAGGAACTTTCTGTGGCAAGGTAAAAAAGAAAAAAAAAGCCTATCACTTGGTCAAGTGGGAAGAGGTAATTCTCAGCAAGGCTCAAGGTGGATTGGGAATTAGAAATTTGAAGAATCACAAAGCCCTCAAATTGAAGTGGTTATGGAGGTACTCTCAAGACCCTCAAAGCTTATGGAGCAAGGTAATCAAAGCCAAATATGAAGTAGAAGACAACTGGATGACTAAACCAGTAAACTCAACTTATGGAGTTAGTCTTTGGAGGTCTATAAGGGTACTATGGCCAGCTCTAAAGAGCCAAGTTTCAATCAGAGTGCTAAATGGTAACAGGACATCCTTCTGGAATGATAATTGGCTGGGGAATGGAGCTTTGAAGGATCTATTCTCTGACGTATATGCTTTAGCTCATCACCAACAAAGATCTATAGCTGAAATGTGGTCACCTCAAGGTTGGGAATTGATACTCAGAAGAGACCTGAATGATTGGGAGATAAATAGAATGGTTGAGTTCTACAAACAACTGGATAACTTCACAGGAACTCAAAACGGAGATGACACATTGAGATGGCAGGGACATAGCAGTGGAAAATTCAGTGTTAATGCAGCCTATAAAATGATAAACCAACCAACACCTCAAGTCACCAACTGGCCCTGGAAGCATATTTGGAAGACAAAGATACCATACAAGGTTGCATGCTTCTCCTGGTTACTGGCAAAGGAGGCTGTGCTCACACATGAAAATTTAAAGAAGAGGAACTGGACTATGTGCTCAAGATGTTTTCTTTGTGAAAAGGAAGTAGAGACAGTTGATCACCTATTTTTGCATTGCAGGATAACTGATCAGTTATGGAAGATCTTCATTAATCTCAGAGGCATGGCCTGGACAATGCCTAGAAAGATTACTGAAGCTCTCTTTAGTTGGGAGGCAGCTGGAGCTGGAGCAGATGACATAGACAGATGGAGGATGGTCCCTGCTTGCATTTGGTGGGCAAGTTGGAAAGAAAGGAACTCTAGATGCTTTGAGAACAGCAGCAACACAATGCAGGAGATCAAACTTAACTGTATTAAGCTTTTTTGTTTTTGGTGTAATCAGATCTACCCAGAGGATACTATATCTATCCTAGACTCATTAGGTTCCTGTTAGAACTGTAGACTGGTTTTACTCTCTTTTGCTCACTTGTAAATATGGTTTCAGTACAACCCATGTACTATTTTGTGTTTAATACATACAACATGTTACCTTCTCAAAAAAAAAAAAAAAAAAAAAAAAAAACTAGTCTGAGACTTCTACTATGTTCAAGTACAGAGCTTGCTTTTTCAACACCCAAACCATCTTTTGACCAACTTTAGGCTTCTTGGAGTAGCCTCTTGCACTTGACTCTTACTCATCTAGGTTCCGACAAGTCCTGGTGATTGCGACCGTTACAAAATTTGGACTTTCCAAATTATCTACCTTTCAGAAAATAGTTTATGGTTTATCTTACTTTCCTATCTAAATTTGAGTAGTGACAACTTAGTAATCATTTATGTTTTTCCTTTCCTGGTGGATTCATCGTCCTGATAATAGGGCAAGGTTACTTTTTATATTTATTCTACTCAGATGTTAGGAGTTCCAATCGCATTAGTTTCACTTTAGAATTTTTGTCGCTTTAACAATTCCACCAATGATTATTCAAAATGTACTCGAAATTTCTTAATAAAAGATTATTTTAAGTTACTCTTCAAATTAAAGACATTTTAGGCTAAAATACAAAATTAGTTTGAGGTTTCCATGCACAGTTTCCAGTGGTATAATATAAAAATATTATTTTGTCAATATTAGCATTTTGTGAGCTCTATTATGGTTTTTCCATCAGCAATCAATCATGTATACCCCTCAACAAAATGCAGTAATTAAGAAGAGTAGACATCATGGAGACTGCCCGCACACTAATCAAATGATCACATGTTTCACTGCATTTTGGTGTACACGGTTCTCAAAAAGTTATTTGATTAATTAACACTATCCAAATCATGATTTACAACATTCACATTTTATTCTTCCTCCCTGTGTCTAACTTGTTTTGTTCACTGTCAAATCCCTAGGGGAGATATTGTTGCCACTCACTCGACTTCCTTAAGTACTTTATGATAATCAGTTTCACCTTTTATGAAACTCAACCTTATCTTGTACTTCCTTTAGACCATCTTGACATCTCTTTTTTCCTTTTGATAACTAAAATATCTGTTGTTTCCAACTATTGGAACCCAGTGGATAACATGCCTTCTACCCTTCTCCATTTAAGTACCAAACCTTATGTACCACGAGGATTCGAATTTGTGACATATGCCTACCATGCATCCCCTGATGTACTACATTTGCTGTTGAACCAAACTAGAAGGGTGCAAAATATAGTTAAGTTTAAATAAGTATCCTCAGATGTAGTATAGAGTTACTATCCCGCCTGTGATGAATACAGCTATTTACATTGTAAAGAGTGACCATAAAAGGATTTAGGAGAAGAAACATTAGTCTTCACGCCTCATTTTATATCATTGTTTATCTTAGTCCTCACAAAGATAAAATATTTAAAAAGAAAAAAAAAAAAAAAAAAAAAAAAAAAAAAGGAAGAAGAGAGAGAGAGAGAGACAGAAAGAGACGCCCCCAGCCCCTGCCCTCAAAGATACACAGTACCAGACAAAGACTTGAAGAGAGACACGGCAATACCTGGATAACCTTCTTCATCACGAGATTGACTTCATTCACATGAGATATGTTTTCGCATAGTCTGAGTCCAAGTAACTTATAATTCAAACACTGTGTATTGAACCGAAATGATTTTAGGCATAAACAGAACAAAAAGCTTTTAAGAAGCAACAACACATGAATCTCACGAAATACCTGATCAAAGGAGTAGTCGTTGCTACACTCAATGAGATGAAGAATGTCCAAGGCATTAGAACAAACTATTCCTATAGGAAGTTCCCTTAATAAATGGTGAAGAACAAGCGAGACGCATGATGAGTTTCCAAATAACTCTGATTGGTTCCTCCCAAGTCCAAGCCCCATCAATATGTCTCCAATTTGCAACTGTTTCACATATGCATTACAAGTCAACAGGTTGTCGTTACAAAGTATCTCGAATCTAATTTGTGTTTCTCATAACAGCTAGTGATGTGGACGAAAGAAAGAATCCCGCTCTACTCTAGCAGCATTTAGTTATTTATTACTCGAGATTTTGAGTCAAAAATCAAGCTCAAGAGGAAGGTGGTGCAAAGGCAGGGAGTTCTCTTTTTGCACTGTGCTTATTCCAGCAAAAATTTAATTGGTCACTGGATGAGTGCTAGTAGATTAAAGATTACTTTCTGTTGAGAAGAGCAGAAAGAGGCCTAGGTTGGTCGATAGACCAGTTTTAATTTAATATCTTGTGGATACGGGTAAGCTTTTGCCCTTTCTTTTAGAAATTTATTAGTAAAAAAGGGCAGCCCAGCGCACTAAGGATACTCGTGCAAGTTAGAAGATTAGGATATCTATCATGTATTGTGGGGAATAGTCTACTTTGCTGTTAAGATAGACGTCTACTTTTCTCCCAACAACAATCTATTTTCTTGAGCTCTCATATGATGTGTCCCCAAATAAGTCTTTATTTCATCAACTTAGTATGTCTTCTTTTAAATTCCCATTAGGTGGCTTAAATTTTCTGTTCTCTCGCTGTTTCTGAGAACATATTAGGGTCACTGTTGCAATAGATATTTGGTATAGGACCGAGAGGCTCCACCACAAAATCCAGGCAGAAAATCATCTCCTTGCTCAGCATTTAGGCGGTTGCTTTCGCCTGTACCCCTAGTGTTTGAAATAGTGAGGTTTTTCTTTCAAATTTATGAATATGTGCTTTTACTGATGATCAACAAAGATTAACTTCACAGGGGCCAAGCGGGCCAAGCAGAAACAAATCCTACAAACTTAGGTCATAACTGTTATCCCCCTATGTGTTTATGAAAAGAAAATTACAGATCCTTTTTTTTTTTTTTTTTTTTTGGGGACATTTTTGCCTTTTGAGCAATCTCAAAATAGTCCCAAAAATTTATAAAAAAATGAACCCACAGCAACGGCCCCAAACATAAACATCCCCTGCCCACTTTCCCTGTTACCCATCCTTTCACAGTCTGAATGAACCTATCTCTTCCCTCACTCTATATCTACCCTATTCCCTCCAACTTCCATCTTTCCTCCCTCAACCTAATTGTTTCCCATTCCTCTCTCCTCTATTTTTTTACCCTCCCTATACTACCCAACCACGTGACCTACTTCACTATCTTTATCCTTTCCCTCCCTCCGTGTCTGAATTTTCTCTCCAGTCTTCTTTCCTTTCCTTCAGGCACCTGATCTCCCCAAACAGCAACTCCTTTCCCACTTTTCTATCCGCTCTTGTTAAGCCAACACCTTCCCCTCCCATAGATGACCTACCTCTGGCTCCACCAATCCCATTGCCCAACTCGCTGAACCCATCCTCATAATGCATCATATGTTTTGTTTTCGGTTTCTAAATGAGGTTAGCATAACACCCTTTCACATCTTAAAAGGAGAGGCAATTCTACTAGCAGCATTACAAAAACTAAGGGTGGAAGCTTAACCAGTGGCGGAGCCACCTTATGCTAAGGGGTGTCAATTGACACATCTTTCCCGGAAATTACAATGTCCAGCTAGGTCAAAATTTTAGTTTTGTGTAAAAATACTATATGTTACTCCCCTTATATTTTACGTGTGTCTATCTTTTTATATTTTGACACCCCTTAGTAAAATTCCTGACTCCGCCACTGAGCTTAACTACTTATTCCAAACCTCAGAGCCCTCTTTAAATAGTAAATGCATCTTTCTGTATGTGAGAAAACACCAAGGCACAGCACACCTTGCTGTTAGCAAAACCAGAAAACAAGAAACAGAAGCTGCTAATTACCAACCTCACATGACTCCTTGAATAAGCATTTCATAACATATTCAATAGCTGGTTCCATCAGGCCAAATCTTGAACTTCGAGTTCCTGATAAACCTCCAGACGTTTTTTCCGCAGATGCAACATGTGCACCATTCATCAGAAGAGTTTTCATGTCGTTCATAGAAATTGTCAGATGCCCTGTGAGAAAAAACCAGATGAATTATTCAAGAAAATACAATAAAACTGAAAGCATATCAGATCACTACAGGTGTAACACTTCACCCAAAATATAAAGTTCAAGCTTACAACTCAAATATCCGGAATGCTAGCAAGACTGGGAAGCTCCTAAGTTCACACAGCGAACCAAAAGAAGGAAAAAAAGGATGGGGTGGTAACTTGAAGGGTATTTTGTCTGATGCAAAAAAAACAAATAAGGAGAAGAGTTTAGCCTGTGATCAGACAAAGTACTGAGCAATCAACTCCACCTTAGACTAACTGGACCTGCATTTTCTGACATTCAGTTTGCTCAAATAAACCAATGTTCAAAACAACAACAACAACATACCCAATTTAGTCCCACAATAGTCAAAAGCACATTTTTCCCGTACTTGACGAAAGAGCAAAAAGATCATATTTTCCTATATCTTGGCTGGTATTTGGGGTAGGGTGTGGATTGTCTACCATCTAGCAGTTGCAGCATTCTGCTTCTTCCAGTGTAGAAATCGTAAATTCCTTGATACAGGAAGGATCACAGGAGGAAGGACTATTACTTTATTCTTGACAATGAATATAAAAGCAAAAGGAACATTTTTATAGAAGAGCTTTGTTAAGAATCTGTAAGTATGACCGGAGGCAGATTCAAGATTTAAATTTGATAGGTTCGACCTTCAAGATGAGTTCAGGTCTAATATTTATTAAAATTTTGGTGACTCTTCACATATATATTTAGACTACGTGATGAAAATACTTGGTTTGGTTTAACCTGCAGCACACAGGCTGCATCCGTCACTGAATATGACAAAAATATGTTCTTTGTAAATATGGAAAGATTTTATTTTATTTTTTATTTTTTTGATAACCATGGGGTCGGGGACAGCTTGCGCGCACCTCGACTAATTCCATGGATACCTACTACCTCCCACCAAAGAACAGGTATCAGGTAACTCTGTTTACCAAGGCTAGAACAAATGGGAAGAAATCAACTAGTTTTTGTCTCTGTTGGGAATTAAAATATGGAAAGATAGAAATCTAAAAAGAAAAAAGAAAACCATATAGTTACAACCCTATAAATATTCCTAGTTCTACAAAAGAGGAATTCTAAATATGGAAAGATTTAGAATACCTCTTTTGTAGAAGTAGGAAGATTTATAGTTTTTTTTTTTTTTTTTTGATAATGGTAACAATTAATCTATATATCCACAAGTATAACTACATCCAAATGTGTAGTCCCCCTTCAAAAGTATTACAGCTACATTGCCTTCCTATTTCCGCTAAATTACAACCAGTCAATAGCTGTTAAAATATCTCCTGTTTGACTAACATTTCCTGTTTACGCTAAAAATAGTAAATAGCTAAACAATTCATCTTCATTTTCTGCATGCTGCTCTGCTTATCTTCAAAACATCTCTGACTTCTCTCCTTCCAAACTTCCATATGCTTACTGGGACAATCTTCCATCTCTCCTCCTCCTTTGCTGCATTACCATCTCTGTTCCAACACTTCATTACTTATTTTATACTTCCTGATTTCACCCAGTTGATTTTTTTCATTTTGAGAAAAAACTGCCACAACTGGTCTGTCACTTTGCAATGCAAAAACCGATGGTTGACTGTCTCTGCTTGTTCCCCACATAAGTAACATCTAGAGCATAGGTGAAAACCTCTTTTGTTCAGGTTCTCATGAGTCAGCACTCCTCCTTTTGCCAAAAGCCAGGAAAAACAGTTTACCTTGTATGGTATCTTGGTTTTCCATATCATCCTCCAGGGCCATCCTGCCTCCTGATTTGTTGTTGAACTCAAGTCTCTGTATGCAGATTTAACAGTAAAATTCTCTTTACTATCAGCTTTCCATTCCAAAGTATCCCTCACCTGTTAAATTGTTGAAATGTGCCACTGTGTTATAAAAGGCTACTATCTTTGGCATCTCCCAATCATTCAGATTCCTTCTTAGCTGTAGATTCCATCCTTATCCTGTCCATATTTCAGCAATTGTGGCTTGTTGAAGTTGGCATAGGGTGTAAAGATCTGGGTACATTTGCTGTAAAGGTTCTTGGCCACACCAACTGTCATCCCAAAAGGACACCTTCAAACCATTCCCCACTTTAAATCTTGCTCTAACCAAAACTAAAGGCCATAGATTCCTGATAGATCTCCACAAACTGCAACCATAAGGGGTAGTCACCTCTTCAGCTATCCACTTATCCTCCATCCCATACTTTGCAGTGACCACTTCCTTCCAAAGTGAGTTGTCAGTTGTTGCAAACTTCCACAACCATTTCATCAACAGGCTCTTGTTCTGTCTACTCATGTCTCTGATTCCCACCCATCCTACTTCCTTGTTGATTGTCAACTCCTCCCACTTAACTAGATGGAACTTCTTCTTGTCTTCATTGCCTTGCCAGAAAAAGTTTCTCCTTAGAGTATCTATCCTTTTAACCACATTCACTGGTATAGGAAACCAGTGTTGTCAAAGGCGCACTTAAGCCCTGAAGCGAGACTCAAAACATGTTGAGCGCTTCACCTCGCTTTATGTGGGCTTCAGTGTCATCATCAAGGCTCTAAGCCATACTTTTCCTTGCCAATGAGCCTCTCTTGAAGAGGTGACACTAGATAATTGATATTTCACTTTCTTGTAATGGTTTTACAATTTCTTTGTCCAAATATTAGTTATTCATGCTTATTATTATTAGTCTTGGACTACACACACACACACACACACACACACACACACACACACACACATATATATATATATATATATTTGTATTTTTGCACCATTGCGCCTTTTTTCATTAAAGCCAACGCTTTATTTGCGCTTTGCGCTTAAAGCCCCAGCTGACCTAAGAGCTTTTTGCGCTTTTCGCTTTTGAAAACACTGCTTAGTATCATTTTAATCTTATCTAACTACTATGTTGATCCATCAATTTTTCATAATTGTAGTTCGCATGACCACTAGAAGCCACAACTTGCTGAGTCAAATTTGTGGCAAATTTTATTAGCAAATATGAACCACACACATACCTATTTGCAGTGACATTAGAGCTATCCGTCGTGACTAAACAAGTAAACTGCGTATAAGGTTACCTATGTTCCGTTGGGGTAATTTTTGTGCACAATGGGCCAAATATAAGCGGCAATAAAACGATGATAATGGATCTGCAACGCCTCTCGCCATCATAACTAGTCGTGGAAGATTATCGGCAGGTTGTTCCAAAAGGAAACGCCAGCAACGGTATATGGCCAGCTCCAAGTATCTGTTCACAAGAGTATTTGTCAAACAGAAGACTAACAGAAATATAAACTCTGCACAGCAGAAAAGAACCGAAAAAAGTGATTTTGGCTATCTCCCTGCAATGATCTCTTGTATAGTTCACAGACACTTCGCTTTTGTAAAGAAAAAGAGAAGAAGAGATCTGGTGATTCATTGTTCAATCAAACATGATGGTATTTAAATAGTGTTTACAAGTAATACTCAAAAGGAAGAAAGAAATTTCTATTTCTACTTACACAATTATAGGGATTCTACAACTTTCGCATATTTATAATGAACTCTTGCCATATTAACAATTTTTAATTATTAACAGCTTCCGAAGCTGCTCAGATATGGAACACAAGCACGAAACTACAAATACCAGAGGTGGATTATCATTAAAAACTTTAAATCATCCCAGTCTAGCAGGGGAGGAGGAATCAACTTTACTTTTATGATTGTGATGAAAGCAGTTGCATAGACAAACCCAATGACAATGTAAGTCCTAGATAAATTAAAATTTACCATGCCAGCAATACATTGTTAATCTCCAGCTTGTATGGAATTCTAGCAATTTTTCACTAGTGAACCAAGATCATCACATTAGGATGGAACAAAAATCCAAAGATCATCCATTCAATATGTCAATTTTCAAAAACTCTATAATGCTAATCCATTCCAGCATCTCACTTAAGGAAGTTATGTTTATGAATAACAGACACCTAAAGATAAATTAATGAAGTAGAATCAAGAGCTCAATAGACAGGGGAAGCAATTGCAAGAACTAAGGACCTCACATGCGTGGCAGTAGCTCGCGGATGGAACCAACTTTGCAAAACCAGTTATAGCAGGTTTCTTTGGCTTCAGCACAGATTTCAGTTGCTTGAAAGTTATCTGTTAGAGAACAAGTGTGTCTTTTAGGAAGAAATGAGACTCAGGAAACCAGAACAATTACATCAAGATCAAGGATATCAGAATACTGAAAACAACAAGAAACAAAAAATGGATAGGTGTCTTAGAGATTAGGTTTATTAAAGACATTGAAGCCTTGTCCTTCAACTTAAAAATAAAATATGAAAAATGAAAAAGAAGAAAAAAACGCGCAATTCTGATTTGGAATGTTAACAACACCACGATTGACTTATCCATCATTGCTTCACAATATAACCATCCCATCAAGTTGCCTCTTTGACTGTGATAAGTTGTAATGAGAATTGGAGAACCTTAAGGTGCTAAGGTCAGGCTTGACAGTAAGACAAATTTCATAACTCGTTGCCAAGATATCTACTATTCTAACTGTGGGCCTAAGGATTCTACAGTCTTCCATTACAAATTTACAATGAACAGTGGCAAACTGCTCTAAGTCATCCAAACAAAATCAATTAGAAAATCTAACAAATAATTTCCAAGTTGACTTAGAGGATGATGACAAACTTATTTTACACAAACTTAAGTACATTACAAACTAAATTTGGTCACAGTAAACGCATATGACAGCAGTGGACACCAGATACTGGAGCTTAGGTGCCAGTTGGCCACGGGGATGCAGAGGTTGAGGTAAATGTGACGGCTATACCTGGTAAATGGACTAATGTCCCATCTTCAGTGTATTCAGCTTTCTGCCTGATGCGCTCCCATACCATATCCCCTAACATATCTAGTATTTCTGTAGCTAGAACAAATACTGTTGGATACAATTGTAGTACAGATGTATCCGACAGCAGCTTAGCAACCTATACAAGAGAAGTCAAGATACATTTAGCTAAAAAATAGAAGAAGTAGAAAAAGCCAACAGGCCACCTGATGTTATAGAAATGTCTTAAGTTATTATATCTGTGGTTACATTACACCAGTTGACTAATTTGATCCTTCATAATTTTTATTATGCATTTTACTGTTGAAATCGATTAGAAGAGAAGAAACTTTTACTGTTTATGAATTATAAGAAACCAATGCAATCATATGTTATTTTTACTTGTTACTTTGCTTGGAATTATGTTGGTCTATCAGAATATCAGGCGAATTGTGCGTTGCACCTTAACAGTTGAATTATCTTTTCAGCATCAGGTGTCATCGATAAGCATATAGACAAATACTGGAGTGAAGATGTGAAAATTTGAAAAGAAACAAAGTGAAGAAATGAAAAACACGGAAAATTAACAATTACAATCGCCATTCTTAATTTATGGTTCAAAATGACTCACTGAATGTAAAAGAAATAAATGGGCAAACAAATAACTTAAAGAAACAATTAAACGATTTATATTTAACTTCCTCTATTGGCCCACTTGCTTAACTCTGTGGGAAAGAAAAGCCGAATGTTTTATTAGAAGAGTAAAATATTAACTTCTTTCGGTTATCGTTCCAATCCTTTAAAATATCCCGTCTTCTCTTTGGATTTCATGCCAATTTCTCACACTATTAAATCACCATGGCTGAGCATGTTACTTGCATGTGCAAATTTCCGTTTTCCAGTTTGACCGAATATTTTTTCCCTTAAAACCCGAAAACCGAATAACCGAATTTTTTAAAAATTAAAACCGAATACCAAACTGAAAAAATTGAAGTATTCAGTTCGGTCCCTTTTTTCGGTTTTACGAAAAAAGCCAATCCCTACTCTGTACCTGAGAATAGCCCTGAGTCAGCCAATTAAGCTATGAGACAAGTATTACTAAATAGCAAACTTGAAACTGACTTAATTAACGAATACCAAATAAAAAATTTAAACGGAGTGGTACTTATCCAAAAATAATGACTTGAACAGGAATAACCCGAGTGAACCAGACTAAGCTATGAGCCCAGTATCAAATAGCAAGTTTGAACTGACTTACTGTACGAATACCAAATAAAGTTGTTAAACTGGGAGGTACTTATCCAAAAAGAATGATCACTTGATTGGTAAATGCAGAATCCAGCAAGAAGCGAATGTTACAAATGTAGAACAAAAACTACCTTGATTGACAGATTAAGGGAGGTTACACGGTCATTTGCATGCCAGGCACGACTAATTTCATCTTTAAGTTCAGTTAAGCGTGAAACATACTCCTGCAGGGTGATATAATTAACACCTTCTTCAGCAAATCTCTGAGGATCATCTAGCTCCTCTAGATGTGCATTTGCTGAGGGTTTCTCAGGGCCTACAATATTTAATCATCATAGCAATTATTGCCGAGGAAATACAACAGCTAGTCTAACATATCAAACATGTTCAAATGATACCCTTTTTTTTTTTTTTTTTTACATTTTTCTTACCTGTATCAGAAACTAAAAGGATGAGAGAACTTTAAAAGGCCACGAGTAAAGAAAAAACCTTTGAATTCTATCTTTTGTCCGATTTTATATGAAAATCTTTGATTGAGCCACAAAGATTAAGGAGTCAGATGACTTAATATTGATTTTGCACAGGTAGAAAATTTTAAAACTAGTTTTGGATTAGGTACGCAAGTCACATTTATATGGAAATAATGTATCATAATCTTAAATCAAAATGTTTTAAACCTTGTATAATGTAGAATATTATTGTCTGACAATATATGTAATTTATTTGTGACATTTCAAAAATAAATAATGAGCCACATAAAGTAAATATAGCTAGGATACATCATACCCGTGCCTGTCTTCATAATTGAGCTTGACAGCTGCATGGAGCAAGAAAAAAGTTACACAAAAACCCAGAACAATATTAAGAACTGAACACGTAAAACACTGATCAAAAATTTCTAATTTTTTTTTTTATTGACACCCTAGTTTTTCTTATTCGTTTTACTTTTTCCTTCTCTTTTCTGTTATTCTTTTTAAGCCAAAAAAAAAAAAAAGAAATCCACCAGCACTTGCAATTTGTTGCAGTGTTAACAAAGCCCATGACCCCCACCTCCCAAACACCCCACCCCAAAAGAAAAATAAAGCACTTTGGGACAAAACAAACACAATTTCATTATAAATTGCAGATAGCAACTGCAACATAAGAAAAAAATTTCTGTCTAATCCATTGAACATAAATAGAAATTGATAACTCAACTTTAAAACAAATTTAGGGTGTGTTTGGTATGAAGAAAATGTTTTCCACGGAAATGTTTTCTTATAAAATATTGGAAAATAAGTAATTTTCTTACTTATTTTCTGGTGTTTGTTAGGTAAGCAAAAAAATATTGTCCTAACAGCATTTATATGAACTCTAAGAAAACACTATGGGGTGGGGCGGGGGTAGGGGCTGGGGCGTTGGGGTAGGAAGAGACAATGATCTTGAATTGTCACTTATGGAACTTGTTTTTCCTATTCACTCTAAGGAAGTCATTTTTCTGATTTTTAAGGAACTAAGTTTCCAAAACATTTTGACCAACGAAACATGAGAAAATTGGAAAACATTTTGGCAGGATATGTTTTCCTCCGTACCAAATACACACTTATACCATAAACTATAAGAAGACCACTAACTAGGGATCCACTAAGATCACCTCCATTTTGGAAAATTTGTAATAGCACGTGTATGAAGATTAAAAAGGCATACTAACCGAAGAAACAGAAATCATTTTGGAGACAGGAAACTTTTGCATCAAGACTTTCTTGTAAGATGTCCATTCCTTTCCCACAAATTTTATATCTCTATATGGTTCTGCTGTGATTTCAGTAGCTGTGCTTCCTATATCTGAATCCTCTGGTTCTCCACGATTCCCCCTTAATGGATCAAAAAACTCGTCCCTGCCATAATCCGTAACGTCAACCTACAAACTCAACCAAGTCATGGAAAAATTAGGAAATGAAAAAATATCTGGATATGCTAAGAACAACAAGAGCCCATGATCAATCGTAGTGTAAGGTTATTGACTTAACACTTGATTAAACCTAGGTGGTATATTGGTATCACCATTATAATCTTTTAAAATATTGAAGCAACCTATAGTGGCTACAATTTTAGCTACGTATCGTATACACAATCATCTGGTTTTATTTTCCTTTGCTGGTTTTGACTCTTTTTGAACAAGCTTATAAGTCTCTTCTCTTATAGGAGTAGTTTCTTTTGTCTTAAAGTATTTCTTCTCTTCTTTTTTTTTTTTTCTTTTTTTTTTTTTTTAACTGTAGTGCGTAGACCAGCTTACTAACCTATTTCGTCAAGTACGTGCATCTTGTTACCAGTATGGGCTCTGCCCACCAAAACTTAGACAGATGGATGCACTTTGTTTATCCTGAGTCTTAACACCTCTAAGGAGTAAGGACTAAAGAGTATGGGAAGTCCAACAACTACAACCTGCTCTGGTGAAATTGCATTGCCTATATCCCAATAAAGTAGAAAAACTTGAATGCAGTTATAACTTATCTACATCTTAATAACTTATTTTTTTTCACAATGAATCACTGGAAAAAGGACTTCACCTGTCACTAATTAGCTTAAATTTGTCAAATGGAAATTTTATCCATTTTTTGGCTAATCTCTTCAGAACAATAGGAGATTTAAGTACTTAGTCATGAAAAAGAGTAGTTTCTGTTAGTTCTTTTGTTTAAAACCCTGATTATACCTTAAGTGAAATTGGTCACCGTTGAATCCACTTTTTGGTCCACAATGTCATAAAAACTTACTACTTCACAACATTTTCATTGATTTAAATGCAATAGGTGGCGTAATAAGTTGCTGCGATCAATATACACAAGAAAGGGAGAAACATTGAACCTGCTCTGGTGAAATTACACTGCCTAAATCACAATAAAGTAGAAATCACACAAACACAAAAGCATGAATGCAGTTCTAACATATCTACATCTTAATAACTTCTTTTTTTCATAATTAACCACTGGGAAGAGGACTTCACCTGTCACTAATTAGCTTAAAATTTTCAAATTGAAACTTTATCCACTTTTTTTCGGCTAATCTCTTCAGAACAATAGGAGATTTAAGTATTTAATCATGATAATGAGTAGTTGTGTTCGTTCTTTTGTTTGAAAACCCTGATCATACAACAACAACATGCCCCGTGCAATCCCACAAGTGGGGTCTGAGTAGGGTAGAGTGTACACAGACCTTATCCCTACCGTGGAAGGTAGAGAGGTTGTTTCCGATAGACCCTTGGCCCGAAGAAAAGCAAATCAAACAGTCTGGGAAAAGAAATAACAGAAAAACAATTTGTTACCGTTGATTCCACATTTTGGTACAAACAACTTACTACTTTACAACATACTCCATTGATTTAAATGCAAGCGGTTGCCTAATAAGTTGTTGCGATTAATGTGACAACATTTGACTTAAGAAGTTTGAAATTTATGGTCTAAAACAAACCTTTAACATATTTATGTGGCTATAAATAATTTCATTAAGGGTAAAAGGGAAATTTTAAAGTTAAGTAATTTCTAATTAATACTACTTATAAGTTTTGAGAGCAAACAATGCAGAGAATATGAAGTGTGTATCCCTTTTTGGTGTAAACATGACAGAAGATATTTTTGATAATTTGTAAAAGGAACATAGATCCTTGTTTTGTAATAGTCAAAAAAAAAAATTAATAGAAGTTATTTAATATAGAGGAAAACATTGAACCTGGTGGGCACATAAGGGTGATTGAAGGGAGAGAGGATGAGTAGTCTCTGCTGCTACCCGACGCAAGGAGTGAACCTCTTGTTCAGCTTTATAGTCTCGATTTCGAAATTTCAGTTCCATTCAAACAATCAAATTGTACACCCTGATATGCGGGATACCCGTATTAAAGCTTCTCGGTTGTTATTCCACTGTCTAATATAACAAAAAATGATGATCAAAATGTTCTTTGGTGAGAGAAAAATAAAAATTCAAAAATGGTCCTTCGTAGTGTTAACAGGGCCGTTTGGCACGATCATAAGGAAAACATCTTATTCCTTATTTGGTTAATAATTTAAAAATAGTATCAGAATGAATTATCTCTGGTATGGAACAACAATTTGAGGATTAGTTACTTCACGATAAAATAATTAAAATAACAAAAATAGCCTGAGGTCCGTCAAACTCCTTTTCTACTAAATAAGGTGGAGGGTATTTTTGTTGGGCAACTTATATAAATGACTACACTTTGGGAGACCCGCGGCGGTTGGCCGATGCAGAAGAGAGAGTGAAAGAAGGGAGAGAGAGTTGAGGGAGAAGAGAGAGGCGGTTGAGGGAAAAGCTTGATACAATGGAATAAGAGGAGATGGATTTTGAATTAGTTACCTTGTGTAATTGAAATATAGCATTTAGCTACTAAAAATTATGTTCTCTACACTATGTAAAATTCCCATTTTTGTAAACAAACAACTTTTACTTAGAAATTATGCAATGCATGTTACTTTTAATTTAACAAACCCAAACAATCAATAAGAAATAATGCCAGGATAACTAATTTCAATATAACTCTTAGTTTGATTGGGCATACATATAGTTCTTTAAATCTTGTGGTCTTAAATTTATCATAAATACAACTTGAAAAGCGAAAAGGGAGTTGAAAAATAAGTTATAATATGTTTTCCAAATTTGAAATACAACTTCAAGTTGGATTTAGATTTTTATGACAAACGCTAATTTTTAAGTAAGGTCATAAACTATTCCGGAAAAAAGTGAATATTTTTTATGGCCAAAAGGGTTATCTATGGGCTTTGGTCCTTAAAATGTAATAAATATGATGAAAATAGTTCTTAACGCATTTCAAAAAGTGATCAATTTGATCCTAAATCACATAAATAATAATAATTGTTATTTTTACTATTAAAATAAATGAAGACCCTCGGCATATGTACTCCATGTGAGCCACTAAACTACACAATAAAGTTATCTTATTGTATCGTTCAAAATCCCATTTCGACATCCACGTCAAAATTTAATCATAACTTGAACGAGCCATGGGAAAAATTGATGTAGAGGTAAAGCCGAAAGAAAATTATAATTTTACTGTGACTTTATTAACTAGAGCATGAAAGGAAGCCTAGAAATTCTTCAATTAGACAAAGTGGGTTGTGTACGGAGGAAAGACTTCAGTTTAGTTTGACATTAAAAGTAGCAATTATTTTTACTTATATGGTTTTGGATCAAATCAATTACTTTTTTATTTACATTAAGGATCATTTTCATCGTTAAGGACCAAATGGAACCAAAACTCACACATTGAAAACCATTTTGATTGTTTTCTCAATATAAATTGGACTTTTGTGTTTCTCTCTATTAATATACTTGTCAATTTGTGGGATCTTTTACGTTCGAATAGAAGAAAACACAAAATATTAGGTAGATGGCCAATTGTAACAACACAGCTGCTCGTTTTGAATAATTTTGCCTAAAAAAGTGATTTGATGCTTTGAATATGTTGTTTTTATCATTTGGACTTAACAGGTGGTTTGGATTAAGACTCAAGGAGTTCGGATGAATTTTGGGCAAAGTATTAATTTTTGCACAGTCACTGAAGTCACTATCAGCTGGTGCGTCACGTATGCCGCCCTAGGGTCGCAAATTGTAAAGGGAACCACCAGGCCTGGCCTCTGCAAAAGTGAGCCAGGGAACACAGAGGCGAAAGTCGGTCAATGATGACTTTCTGCAATTGCAATGCTTCGGTCACAATTGCAATGGTGGTCGGCCATCCGGGCATTCACATTTGCATGGGTTCTAGAATTGCAGCATTGCAATTGCGATCAAGAGGTCCGCAATTGCGACGATACAACACACGCACACGCACGCGCGCGCGCGCGCGCACACACACACACACATATATATATATATATATATATATATATATATATATATATATATATATATATATATATATATATATATATATATATATATATGTATTCGGGACAATAATCATTCTTTACAAATTTGGAAAGAAGACCACTCGAATTTTTGGATCCGAATTGGTGGAGTTTCACCCAACTATTATAGATAATGATTCCTTATATTAATCTAGTGATTATGTGTTAATTTCATCGAATTTGAATCATGTAATCATGCCCTTCAAGAAGCTACAATTAAATAATTTAACCTAAACTTAAAATTTGAAAATTGTCGTTTTAATTAGCAATTGCAATCAAAATACAATTTTGATTATTGAAGATAATATTAATTGCTGAAGCTATAGTGTGTAATATTTTGCACTTTAACCTCCGAAATTAGCTCTCAGATATACTATCTAATGTATTATCTGTTTATTTTGTGTATATTCAAATAATTTCTTCTTCTAACCCAGCTTTTTGATATTTCTTGATCTTAAAAAAACAATTTGATTAGGGACGCATTCTCGTTCACTTCTTATATATATATATATATATATGTATATCATTTTCATACAGTAACTTGGGACAATTAATTATAGTTGACAAAAAAGTTTCAAAATTGAGTAGGGGTGATAAAATTTAGATTAGTGATTAAAGAGTTTTGACCATATTCCGACTTTCCCCCAAGTTTTATTTTTAACACTTTGACCCAACCAATATAAGCCCTAAAATACCCAAAACAGGTAAATAAAAAAAAAAAAAAGGTGCCAAAGCTCTCTTTAGCGCCGATTTTCTCCATTCCCTCCATTCTTCTTCTTCCTTCGTCTTCTTCGTCCACTGTTGCTACTCTCTTCTTGTTCTCCTTCTTCTGCTGATGCTTTCTTCTTCATTTTGAAGAACTTGCTCAAGAAAGAAAAAAAACGAAACCACCCGATTTTGCAATTGTTTGACTGGATTTCGTTCGTGTAGCACTGGGCATTACTTCATAAGTAATTTTCGCTCATTTGGTAAGCAAAACAATATTGTTTTGTTTCAATTATTCATCTAGTTATAGCTGCTGATTTTCCAACAATTTACAGTAGCTTGATTGCAGTTGTTGCAACAAGTGCTAAAGATGTTATATAAGAGCTTTTGAATTTATTGCAACAACTGTTGTAGTTTTACTGTGATTAAATAAAATTATGATGTTGTTAAAATTCGTACAAATCATTTTGCAACAAGCTCAGCTAAATATGTGTATAAATAATTTACAACAGTTGTTGTACTTTTTGCAACAACTATGATAGCCGTTGGACAGCTTCTACTCTTTCCAACAACTCACTGACTTGTTGCAACAAGTAACCTGTGATAGCGGTACGGACAGCTTCTACTCATTCCAACAACTCACTGACTTGTTGCAACAAGTAACCAACAAGTAGGTTACTTGTTGCAACAAGTACAACAGCTATTAGACATATTTTACAGTTATTCTTGAAGCTATCTCCAACAACTGAGTGAGTAGTTGCAACAACTCGATGACTTGTTGCAACAAGTAGTCTATTTGTTGCAACAGCTACATTAGTTGTTGGACGTATTTTACAGATGTTATGAAATAGAGACCAAAAGCAAGTTGTCTCTAACAACTGAGTAGTTGCAACAAGTAGACTACTTGTTGTAACAAGTTACTTAGTTGTTTCATTTTGTTACTATACTGTCATGACTGATTTTCTTAAAACAAAATATCTTTAGGTACCATTAATGGGGGACTCAATAACAATAGGGTTTGATTGCCATGGTGAATGGAGCGAGAAGAACCATCGATATGTATGGCGCTGGAAGGGTAGTGACATGTTAGAGACGATAGCGATGATTGATGTTGTGTTTGATGATTTTGTGAACTTAATCATTACCTATTGTGAATTAATCTGTGAACCGAAAGATCTTGCCATCACTTACATGAATAGCTCTTTTGAAAACCAGGGGGTCTTCCCTTTTAAGATAACCGATCAGGTTCGTTTGCGTGCTTATTTGAATGATGTAGCTAGGCCCATTTTAAGGGTATACTTGGTTGGAAGCCCAGTAGAGAACCAGAGTTTAACTCAAGACTAACAAGATATGTTAAATAATGAATTGGATGGGGTGGATATGGATATTCCAAATAATGGAAGTGGAGGTGACCAGATTCCTATACCGGAAGTTGCGAGCAATACACCGGGCACTACACAATCAACACAGTCCAGCCATGTTCAAGATGATGAAATAGGTTTTTATAAAGGAATGTCATTCAAGAACAAGGAAGTACTAGCAACTTCGTTGAAACTTGCTTGCTTGAAGAAAGATTTCAATCTCAAGCAGGTGATTAATTCACGTACTGTGTATTGCTTCAGATGTGTACATCCGAAGTGCAAGTAGTGGCTGAGGGCTGTGAAGCTTTTAAGTTCTGACAGAATTTGTATCAGAACCTACATAAAATATCACACATGTGGTTCTGAGCATATTACGAGCCATAATCCACACGCCACAGCGAAAGTCATTGGTGAATACTTCAAAGATAGGTTTCCCGACGGCAAAGGCCCATCTACAAAAGATATGATCCATTCAGTCCATACAGAATTGGATTATAAGGTAAGTTATTGGAAGGTCTGGAAGGGCATAGAGATCGCAAAGGCTTTGACAAGGGGGACACATAAGCACGGGTAGGCAGTGCTTGATGTGTATCATTATATGCTTCGTTCCGCAAATCTAGGAAGTAAGATTGCATTAAAGGTTGATGAAAATGGGAAGTTTAAGTACTTTTTTGTAGCTTATGCGGCTTGGATGCTTGGTTTTATGCAAATGAGAAAAGTCATAGCTGTCGATAGGACGTTATTGAGGAGCATATATGTAGGAGTGTTGTTGTCAGCCGTCGCACAAGATACGGAGAATCATATTTTCCCGATGGCATTTTGTGTAGTGGACAAGGAGTGCGATGCCTCATATTAATATTTTTTTGAACAAATGAGAAGCTATGTAGATGATACCGCTGAGTTGTGCATGATTTCTGATAGGCATCTAAGTATCAAAAAGGCGGTTTCAATTGTCTTCCTTACATCTCATTGTGGTTGTTGCATGAGGCACCTTGGGGAAAATCTCTGAACCACCTTTCACAATTCGAAGGCCATATCTCATTTTTATAAAGTCGCAAAAGCTTACAATATGGATGTGTTCAATGACCCTTCACAATTCGAAGTGTATTCTTCCTAAATCAAGTGATCATTAGAGTGATTTGATGTGAAGTACTTTATTCATCCATATTTAGTGATAAACAAAGGGTTTCAATGTTATTCAGTGATCAACAAAGGGATTCTCTGATATTTAGTGATCAACAACAACAACAACATACCCAGTGAACCCCACAGGTCTGGAAAGGGTAGAGTGTACGCGGACCTTACCCCTACCTTAGGTAGGGAGGCTGTTTCCGAAAGACCCTCGGCTCAAGAAAAGACATATGAAAGGTCAAATAAGGGCAAACAAATCAAAGCAATTATGAAAATGAAAACAATGAAAGTAAATAAGCCATTATAAACCAATAGATACTCACAAAAATTAAGAGACAAGAAACTATAGAGCAATATAACTACTCGTAAGAAAGGATAAACGTGACTACCTACTAGCCTTCTACCCTAATATGGGTCCTCCATACCCTCCTATCTAAGGTCATGTCCTCAGTAAATAGGAAATGTGCCATGTCCTGTCTAATCACCTCTCCCCAATACTTCTTCGGCCTATCTCTACCTCTTCTGAAACCGTCGCTAGCCAGCTTCTCGCACCTCCGCACTGGGGCATTTGCATCTCTCCGCATCACCTCGCTTCCCGCATCTTGTCTTCCACTGAGGTTACTCCAACCTTGTCTCGAATGACTTCATTCCTAATCCTATCACTCATAGTGTTCCCACACATCCATCGCAGCATTCTCATTTCCGCCACTTTCATCTTCTAAACATGAGATTTCTTGACTAGCCAACACTCCGCCCCATACAACATAGTTGGTCTAACTACCACTTTGTAGAACTTGCCTTTAAGTTTTGGTTGTTACAAAGATAAGTCATCTGTCGCAATAGATTATTTAGCTGTTGCAACAATTTAAGCAACTGTTTGATTTTTTCCAACAAGGTGAGTCATCTGTTGCAACAGGTTACTGATCTGTTGCAATATATTATTTAGTTGTTGCAACATCTTCAGCAACTGTTCTATTATTTCCAACAAGTTAGGATTCTGTTGCAACAACTATTTGACTTGTTTGAGACTCCTGAACATACAATATATAAGGGTATTGAACATAGAAAATATATTTAACAAAATTACATAATTTCTTCATCCACTATAATTCAACAACTGAATATAAAATGCAAACACAAAGAGAAATTTTTTGTCCCCAAATTAGGGCTCCCAAAAACACAAATTTAAAATAATTACCTTTCAGCCCACATTAGGGCTCCCACACCTTATCAATAATCCCAGAAGCCCACCTCTATTGCATCCTCGCCACAGTATTGTCACTCATTAAATATTTGTGCCGGTAAGCAAATGCTCAATAAAACCAAGTGAGCATGAACCACATGCCCTATTAGTCTCATTGCAAGGGAGATTTTTTTCCTGATCAAACTCCCATGGTTCATTAAGCAACTTTTAAGGCAAGTGTGAGAACATGCCACTTTGCTTTAGTAACTTGGGTAACAAATCCAATACCGACTACATGTAACAGAAGACATGTAACTGAAGAAAACATCATCTTCATAAACTGGGAGGTTGCAATCATAACATTTATGACCACCTCCTCAATCATGAACTCAAGGGTGACAAAATGGGTGGTATTAATATTCATCACAGTTATGACCCTTTTGACACCAACCCACTCGCAGCCATCTGGGTAGGGTCTTCTACCTTTGGGATAACTGAGAACATCATCGTCCCACATAAACATAGCAAGTCTTTGCTCCGAGGGCGCACCACCCTCCTTTGTAGCCTCATCGGTTAACTCTATGTACCTTTTGCTGATGTTATTGTAGAAGTTGAGGTCTAACGTTCTATCAGAGGAATCATAGTGCTTAAAGAAATTAAGTTGCCTAATACACATTAACAGCATGATTTCATCTACATACTGCAGTAAAAGTATCAAAACAGTCAGTCACTTGTTGCAACAATTAGTTAACTTGCTGCAACAACTAATTCACTTGTTGCAACAACTAGTTAACTTGCTACAACAACCAGTTAACTTGCTGCAACTAATTCAATAAAAAAAGACTTGTTGCAACAGCTAGATAAATTGTTGCAACAACTAGTTAACTTGTAGCAACAACCAGTTAACCTGCTGCAACTAATTTAACAAAACAGAGGACAAGTGTTGTTGAAACTTACATTGTCCATGCCATGCCCCGAACCTGGGCCTGGACGTAACACGGCACCCAGTGCCTGGCTACATGTGATCGAGCGAACCAACTGGCTGGTTGAATCAACATGTGATATCATAACTGTTGCAGGCTATGCGTCCACCAAACACAATATGAAGAGACCTGGTTGAGTACCAGTTCCCTTATGGAATGCAGTAAGTACAGAAGACAAGATTTTACCATGGAAAACTCCTTGCTCAAAGGATTAAAAATCACGACCTACACCAGTAGGATTTCAATTCCACTACACGAGCAACTTCAGGCTACAACTCTATCGTAAGCTAGGAATTAACTCCCATAATCCCTCACCCTTACAATAACGCTTATGCAACCTAGGGACTAACTCATATAGTCCCTCAACCTTTGCAATACTCTAATTGCAAGCACCTCCACTTGACTAACTCTAGCTAAGAAAACTAATACACCTAGACTCACTCTAGCCTAGTGTACCACTCAAAGGCACCCTTTGAGATTCTATCGTGACTAACTCTAGCCACACACTAATACAACTAAGCTAACTCTAGCCTAGTGTACCACTCAAGATCTTGTGGAAGCAGCCTTGAGAATTTAGAACACCTACAAACAGCTTTCTTTTTGGGAAGCGTAGGTTTACAGCTTAAAACTACTAAACAAATACTTACGACAATATGAAGAACTTAGACTGAATCTTGTGTCTGGATAAGGTTCTTTAAATTGTAGGTGATTTTATTCTTAAGAGATCTTGAGAACTTGTGTCGGCAGCTTTGCACGATTTAGATTAGGTTTTCAAGTCTACTCAATATGTTGCCATCATGTTGTATATATATAGTGAGAGCATGTGGAATGGATAGAGACCACTCATTCACTTTGACTTAAAGCATGGGCAAACTCACAGTTGTACATGTGTGCAGCAAGTGGCTCGGCTTTACAGTTATTCTCTACTGACGGTGCAAGGTGCACAAAGAGCAGGTTACTGACCAGGTCACTATCTGGTTTTGAAATAGTTTGACAATCATCAAAACACAAATGCACTTGGACTTATCAATTTCCCCTTTTTGATGATGACAAACTCATAGACGATGTTCCCCCTGAAAACCAGCTTCCCACTTGTTCCCCCTGCGAAGCAGACCATCATTTTAGAGCACCTGCAATATGTTAGTAACAACGCAACACATTTCTACAGCATATCTTCCCCCTTAGTTCGGCAACATGTCTTCACTTATTCTGATCACAGTCGGATGTACCCATTCATATCATCAACAATATCTTCCCCCTTTTGGCATTATCAAAAAAATTTAGTGACGCCCTCTCAGAGCTATGAAACATAAGTATACACGATGATAGAGATAGCTTATGGCATAAAGATAAAATAATCGTTGCATTCATCAGATTAATTTCCCTACAGGATGAAGTAACAATCATTATCCAAAAGCAGTAGTCTAAACAATACACATATGATAGTTAAAATGTTAAAACATCATGTCATAGACAAAGAGGACTGGGGGAAACAGGGGGAGCTTGAGGGACTGGAATATGGAGGACAGAACAAGGAGAGGAATCAGGGAGCACGAGCAAAGGCTTTCAAAACATTATTCACTTTCTCACTATCTCTTTGATTTTCGATCATCTTATCACCAAGCTCATCCACCTTCTCATTCAAGCGAGCATTCTCCGCTTGAAGCTCAACATTTTTGCGTACAAGCTCACTACTAGGGCCAAGTTCACATGTTTGTTCAACCAATTTAACTCTCAAGCGATCATTTTCAGCCAATTTAGCTCTCAGGCCTTCATTTTCAACTTGAAGCCGACTGATTTTAATGGTTGATTGCTCCTGTGCGTCAATTAGATCAGATATAACAGAGCTGCTCCCCACACCTTCCCTTTTGTGTATTCATTAGCACTCTTCTAAGGTCCCTAGAGTGATCATCTGCTTCCTTGTTCCCTTAGTAGCCTTTCCATTCTTGACACTAAAATGCTCAAACACATTGGTCAAGAAGAAGCCATAAGGAAGCCCATGCTTGCTATATTTGATATTCAAACCTTTATCCTATGTTCAATCATTAGACCAGGCAAGTTGATGGGTTAAAAGTTTGCAAGAGGTTCAAGAAGCACCAGGTCTGACAATGAAGTCGTGCATCTCCCCTCAGCTCTAGGAAGCAACACTTTGTTAACAAACTCAAAAATAAGTTGATATTGCAGCTTCAGTTGCTTCTTATGGAACCTTTCAGAGGATGCAGGGCCCTTATTGACAATCGAGTTTTTGAAATCTTAAGAGGCTTTTCCTTTCACAATTTTCAGTCCACAGGTTGGGACTGCCAAGATTTCTCCAAGCGTTGTCTTATCTAGCTCCAATTCCTTTGAATGAATTGCCAGAGCCAAGGTAGAGTCATCAGTATATATCAGATTCAGGTAGAACTCAGTCACCTCTTGTTCAAAAACACTGGGAGTTGGAGCAACAAACAGATGTTCCCATTCCTAAAATTTTACGATCTCTAGAAGTTCCCTCATTCTATGCTTGTCAGAGATGTCATGATCAAATACTCTTCCCCGCATCACTTTTTGATTCATTAGAGTATTTTCCCTTTCCTCATCTAAGTCCTGTAACCTTCTCCTTTTCTCAGAGCAACGTGGTTCTTTTCTTAGTTTTCTCCCTTTTCTTTTGGGTTGTCGAGGTGTACTCTTCTTCTTGAGAACTTGATCATTTCTCTCAGTAGGGTATCCTCCTTGATAACCCTTTTTCCTTTTTCTTCTTCTTTTCTTTTAGATAAACTTTTCTCAAGAGATAGTTGTCTAGGTTCCTCTTCTTCTTCAGGAATTGTCACCATATTCGAAGACGATGGAGCCTCCTCATCTTTCAAACTGTTCTTCCCAAATCTTCCTTTCTTCTTGTTTACCAATTTCTCTTTCTTTGCCTTTAGGGTGGACTCAAGCCTAGCTTTTCTCCTTTGCCTAGTGTTTAGACTTTATAAGCAATATGTTTCCTGACTTTCCCACTTCTTGGAGTTACAGGGCCAGAGGATCTCTTAATTACGGTACTTAGAATGATATCACCATCGGAGTCTACTTCCTCAGACGAGTTGCCTGACCTTTCTTTCTCCGGAGATGGTCCTCTTAACTGTACAACAGCAGGCATAACATCTCTAATTACTTTAGAGTGGTCTGGAATCTCAACTACGGTGGGAGTAATTCGAAGAATAAATAACTCGAACACTCCTTGTGCTGAGAGACCACGTCCCTCCTGCACATCCCCTGTACTTTCTTCTTTCCTCTTAACCTTTTCACTGTCCATTTTAGCCTGCATGGTGTTACATCCCGTATTTTCGTGCGCTAAGTTGCATCATAGGTTAGTCACATAAGCTCAAAGGACAGGATTATGTTTGAAGTTATAAGTGTTTACGTTATGTTCAACAAGTGATAAGTAAGTGTCGTGAAGGTTGGAGGTTAAACGAATCGAAAAAAAAAAAAAGTTTTGCCAAGTTTGGGATGTTGAACAAGTTATACAGACTGTATGGAGTTTTGATCATATCCAAGTATGCAAATAAAGAGATCGGTGTATAAAAGTTTTAGGTCTCAAAATAATTTCCGCGGATGAACGGTTACAGCGTGAACGAAAAGAATCGCTTACGGTAATACCGACTTTAGCTCACTATTTAAGGGCTAAAACCCCTCATTTTTCAGCCCAAAAAAAATTCTCCAAACATTTCTCAAATTCTCTAGAAAACTCTCCCAACTTCCGTCCACTAGATTTTAACGCAAATTAAGTGAAATCCCCGAATTTAAGTTTGGACAACACATGGTTGCGATTATAATATGGAATTGAGGAGGAACTTGGCTTGGATTCAAGGTGATAATCGAAGATATTGCAGTTCTAGCGGGTGAAAGGTATAAATCTTTCCTTATTAGTATTGATTTAAGCTTATCTACCAGGAAAAGTTACTAAATGAGGGTATAAGAATTTATGGGCCGAGAAATTGGATAAAACATCGTGTAGGATGTTTATGGAATGTTTTGATGTTGATAATATTGTTGTTGATGTTGGTACTGTTGTTGTTATTGTTGATTGCCGAATTGAGATTTTAATGGGCATATAAAGGAGAGATCTTTGTAGATTTTTGCATTCTAGAAAGATTTATTTGGAGGCTTAAGATAAGTATATAACAACGGGCCTAACAATAATATGAATGATTTTATATGTAGATTACGATACTATGAATGATCTTCGTAGATTGCAAGGCAAGAAGTAAGTTGGAAAGTGAAATGTAAGCTTCCAGGTATGTAAGGCAAACTTTTCTTCTTTTGGCATGATCCTTGTTGTCATTCATTCTATATGTACCCCATATGATTCCACTCTTAGACAAGTAAGGTCTAAATGCTTCTTGTGATGGCTTATTGATAATGTACTCCTATTCTGTTTCGTAGGGAACACCTATAAGGTGCCACGTTGAGTTGTGTATATGGTTCTACTAACGATTTTGAGGAAATGAGTTTTATACTAAAGGAAACATAAACTTTGATTTTCAAAACCACTCCGAAGGAGGTGTGAGATTTTACTACTTTATTTCATTTACGATTTATGTTTACATTCCATAGTATCATCCCTTTGTATTGATATGATCATTTATTCTTTGGGTAAGGCAATAAAATGAAATTGAGTAGAATATAGGTAGTAAAAATTTCATAACAATTCTACCCTCAAACCTGGAAGGTAGGTCCTCCTGAGTCTAGTGAGATACAAATTTGATAACTTTTTATGAAAGACTAAGGCTAATAACTGGATTGTGATGAATGAATTAGTGACTTATGATATGATTGAAATTGATACTTATGGATTGAATTTGTGTTGACATGATTGTAATATTAAGCCGGAAGTGGTACAAGAATATCATTACGAAGCCTAAGCGCCGTACTCGAAGCGGCTATCATTATGAAGCCTAAGCGGTACCGTCCCGGGCCATCATTATTATCTTAGGAGCGGTAAATCCGGGCGGGACTATTGTGATACTAACTCGAAATGGCCGTCCGAAGGGACCATTCTCGTTAACATGTCGGAAGCGTACGATGTGTATCGGACTACATTATTTACTAAAGATTGTGTTGAGACCTCGTGTGCACATTTATGTTTCTTCCAGCGAAGACTGCAGGTGTTGAGTTAGATTGTAATTTCGTCTCTCTTAAGTCAAATTATGATTATGACTTGTTACCACCTTACATACTCAGTACATTTTTCGTACTGACGTCCTTTTTATGGGACGCCGCGTTCTATGCCCGCCCCGCATTGTTTGGTAGGTTAAGTGTATAGCTAGGATGCTTGGACGTCGGTGGGATTGGCAAGTTCCACTTCATTACGGAGGCATCTTGAGTCATGTATAGATATGTATGATTATAGGTATGTTAGGGCTCACGTCTGACTCATAATGTTGATTTACTTCTTGTGAGACTTCGCGATGCGTGTCTCGTGGTATGTTTGTTGAGATATCGACAGAGTGATGTTAGTTGATTCATTTGTGTACTTTAAAAGAGTATGTATTTTAGATGATTTCTTTTTGGAAAAGTTTTATGTTCTTAAAAGTTTTTGAAATGACAGGTTTTGATAGAGCGAATGTCCGAGGGTTCGCTCGACTCGAGAGTCGGAGTGCCGTGCATGCCTGTCGAGTTGGGATGTGACCTTGTGGCATCATCAAACCCAACCAATATTTCTTTTTCACTCTCCAGTATATTAGAAAATCCCACTCTTTTCTCCGATCGGTTACTATCTATAACTGAGATGGAGTCCTCTGCTCCTTTTTTCATAGCTAAAGGAATTAGGATTACCTGAGATTTCTACACCAACTTCATTTTCCTTAGTTGTACCTCTATTTTCTGAGTCCTGTATATCCTCACAGTTTGCCTTTTCTACAACAGACCTTTGGATATTGATATTTAAACCCTCAGAGCTCATGATGTTGCTTGAAACTTCCACTCTATCATCCCTTTCGTTGATTTCCTCAGTGGTTTGGAGGAATTTGGAGACTAAAAGTGTTTGACCACTTTCGTCTAAAACTAGTTTTTCAGATGGAACGGGATCTGAGGATGTGTTTTTAGAAGGTGAGGGGAAGAGTTTTATGTCTGAGATAGCTTGAGAGGTGGACTCGTTGTTAAACATGATTGGTCTCGGCTAAGGTTTTGAGAGGAAGAAGAGGGATTTGAGTTTGTGAATGTTATATTAACAAAGGGAATAGAGAAGAAGGGTTTAGTAAGAGAGACACAAATAGTAGCCTTAAATATTTGAGACAAGGAACCGATTCTGATTGGCTAATACCTGAAGTTTCTTACAGAACGGATTGGTCCAGGAAAAATGTAACGTTTGGGCTGAGGATTTTGGGCGGGAAGATTTTTAATGACATGACATGTTAGCAGTTTAACACACATATATAAGCATTGGAGAGACTACTAACCTGAATCACAGGAAGCAGGTTCCTTGACAGTTTTTTTGAAGCAGCAGGGAATTCGGAAGTATGCAATGTCTCTAATACTTATGATGTCCTGAGAGTGGTATGAGAGTATGCTTCTCCTTGGTCAGTGTCATTTAGAATGTGAATAGCTTTTTCTGATCATGTTGTCTCTTCTTCAGTAGCAGCTAATTTCAATATCATAGGAAGGTGTTTTTCATTTTTTAACACACTTTCCTTAGGGTCCCTTAAGTGAGGTGACATTCTTCATTTTTCAAAAGGATTTTGAGAAATGATACCTTTTGACTGTCCTTTACTTACCTAAGTCTTCTGTCTAAATTACTGACTCCATCTGGGAACCCCCATCCAATCAGGTCCCTTAAAGTGAGAAGCAGTGTGAATTGAACTTTCTTCTTTTAATTCAAGAAACTCTTCATTTTCCTTCCACAGACCAGGTTCCTCCTCTCTTGACTCCTGTTTGGCAGTATCTTCATTTTGAAGAAGGTTGAAGATGCTGGTCTTTCGTGATCCATCTTGTCTGCCCTCATACTCATCCTGAGCGTTGTTTATCATCTCCTTCCCTCTACATGATGTATTCAATAGTTCTTTGCTGTGGCTGTTTAGAAGAGGATTTTCTTTAGTAACTTCCTCAACTTGCTCTTGTAGATCTATGATACCAACGACCATATCATCCCTTTCTTGATCTTGAGTGGTCTCACTACCCTTCATTTTGAAAAGATTAAGCTTTGTACTGATTTTGTCGACTCCATCATGTGCACCTTTGAGAGCGTTCCAGATCTCCTTTGTTGTTTCATAAGAGGAAGTTTACTCCCCTGATCCAATGCTTTGAAGAAGAATCTCCATTCAGCTCCGGAAGATGAGAACCATAACAGATCATGTCCCACAGATCTATATCCTTACCAGTGATAGTTTTGCATTCTAACCTTTCACCAATCATAATATTTAGCGCTGAAGCTTGGTGGTCTTAAGAGAGATTCTCCCATCTTTTGGTTTAGTGAGCTAGCCATGAAAAGATCCTTTCTAGGTGTTAACCTTTTAGAAAGAACATGCTCTGATACCAATTGTTGCAGGCTATGCGTCTACCAAAAACAATATGAAGAGACCTGGTTGAGTACCAGTTCCCTTATGCAATGCAGTAAGTACAGAAGGCAAGATTTTGCGATGAAAAATTCCTTGCTCAAGGGATTAAAAATCACGACCTACACCAGTAGGATTTCAATTCCACTACACGAGCAACTTCAGGTTACAACTTTATCGTAAGATAGAAATTAACTCCCATAATCCCTCACCCTTACAATAACGCTTATGCAACTTAGGAACTAACTCACGTAGTCCCTCAACCTTTGCAATACTCTAATTGCAAGCACCTCCACTTGACTAACTCTAGCTAAGGAAACTAATACACCTAGACTCACTCTAGCCTTGTACCGCCTGGCACCCTTTGAGATTTTATCGTGACTAACTCTAGCCACACACTAATACAACTAAGCTAACTTTAGCCTAGTGTACCACTCAAGATCTTGTGGAAGCAACTTTGAGAATTTAGAACACCTAAAAACAACCTTTTTTTTTGGAAGAGTAGGTTTACAGCTTAAAACCACTAAACAAAGACTTACAACCATTTAAAGAACTTAGACTGAATCTTGTATCTGGATCAGGTTCTTTAACTTCTAGGTGATTTTATTCTTGAGAGATCTTGAGAACTTGTGTCGGCAGCTTTGCACGATTTAGATTAGGTTTTCAAGTCTACTCAATATGTTGCCATCATGTTGTATATATAGTGGGAGCATGTGGAATAGATAGAGATCACTCATTCACTTTGACTTAAAGCATGGGCCAACTCACGGTACCGTATACGTGTGCAAAGAATCGGTCTTCGCTTTACAAGCAACTTTCTGCGACGGCAAGGTGCACAGAGAGTAAATCGACTTGGTCTCTATCTGGTTCTAAAATATTTTAACAATCATCAAAACACAAATGCACTTAGACTTATCAATAACATACTGAATGCATAAAATAAACTAACACATGATGATATACTGAAAGTCTGAATGATATAAATTAAAGTGCAGAAACGCTAATATAAGTCTGAAGCATAACTATAGCCAACATTGGTTAACATGTAAAACCTGCGACTCTATCTAACGGTTCTAGTCTATGAAGCCTCTAATGAAGTATTAAAAACACTGATTATTGCCGGGACAAGCCCCCGGCATACCTGACTGTCTGTAAATACTGAAAGACTGTAAAGTAATGATAATGCCCCGGAAGACTGGGCTTTTGTCACGACCCGACTAGGGCCATGACGGGTACCCGGGGCTAACCACCGAGCACCACTCATTCTATTGCTCATCTTGCGGTAATTCATTAATCTCATGCTCATAATCATAGAAAAACTATTTTCATTTGAAACATATTTACCTTTATATACATAAGCCCTTCAACTATCAAAATAATATATACATACGATGAGAAACTGTGAGACCATACTACCCACACATACGTATCTACGAGCCTCTACTAGAGTACTAGACATATGGACGGGACAGGACCCCGTCATGCCCAAAAACATATATGTACACAAAAGAATAGTCAATGGCACCTCCGGAACAATAGAGTGCTCTCAAATAAGCTAATAGCTCCTACGAGTCTGGATCACCTCTGCTCACCACTGTGGGAATAACACGGCGTCCGAAAACGGACGACGCACGAACATTATGCGACCGAGTATGTAAGGCATAAACAATAGTAATACATCGGTGAAAGTAAGGGAGCATCAAATAAGGAGCGACCTAGAATCGATCGTCAATTATAAAAGAAATAATTACGTCTTTGCCATACTTCATAATCATCATCATATATCATGTATGCATATATGTATAATTTGCCCGACCATATAGGTACGTTGTCATAATCATTAGCCCGCGTCCAGGCCTCCCGCGTCCGGGGTACTATCTCTGTCACGCCCCCCCCCCGAGGACGTGATGGGCACCGACCCCATACTCCGTGAGCCGAGCGAACCCACGGACTCCTACCATTCTATTGCACACATAATTTTTTTTTCAAAAACTCAATACTAAATAATCATGAAATACATAATAAAGCTTTCTAGTCGACAAAATCCGTAATTATACAAACTTTAGTACATAACACAAATTGAAAAATCGATTGACGGAGCACGACGGACCGACACACATATCCACAACAACGTCCGCAAAGTCTCTAATGCCATCCCGGAAAACACAACGTACATCGGACTCGAGCGGTGCTCGAAGGAATTGGAGCTCACCAATCATCTTTGAATATCTTGACTCATCTCGCGGGTACCGCGTGGCATGAAACGGCAACCCCCAGAAGAATAGGGTCAAGACGGAAAATGTCTTGGTATGTAAAGCCGGAAAAACTATAAACAAACATAATCGAACTAAAGTACATAAATAGAGCGCGGAACCATAATCGAACTTAGCAATACGGCATCGCGGACGGACCTTTAGTCGTAAACATACTACATACATCGGACGGAGACGTAGACGAGAATCGGAAGTACGAGGCATACGGATGTACGTACGTAACCGCAATCGGGCAAACGTACGAAGAATGCGAGGAATGCGGTGTCACATGCGCGGGCGGCCAAGGCGGGCTGCACGTTCGAGATAAGATCATGTGCGGACGGAATACAAAACATGCGTACGTATGCGCCATATCGATGGGACGGGGTACGAACGTACGGAGGGTCGGTGGATAACATATGTTGAACGAGAATACGAAATACGTGTCAAAGTCATAAATCTCGTATGTGTGTAGCGTGTCCCTACCTTCGATGAGGGACTCGGTGAATAGGATCATGTATAGCCGAATCGAGTGTCATATATGCAAATAACGTGTCCGCCCTTCACAAGGGACCTCGGTAGGCAAAATCATGCATGTCGAAGCATATACCATGTATACATAACGTGTCCCGCCCTACTACCGTCTCGGTGAATAATCATAATGTGCCATCACCCGGCCACCATCCCCGTACCATCAAATCATACATACATACGTACAACGTGTCCCGGCCCGCAAAGATGGCGGGACTCGGTGAATAATGCGGTGGAATGCGCACGAGAACATGTGCGGCCCGGACTCGGTGAATCATAATCGTATCGTAACGTACACACGAAATCATAACATACACGGCTGCCCGGACTCGGTGAAAGATACGTTGGTCGCGCACGAGCAAGAGTAAAGTGCGTAAACATATGCATAAAAATTCGGACTCAACGGCATTTAACGTATTTACCGACATCCGAGGCTCGAGAAGCAAATTTCAAATCAATCACTTACCGGACGTTGCAATTTATTGCGTCGAACGCCGGGCGTATCGGTCCCGTGGTCAAAGCATATCATCTCGAAACTGCATTTTCAAACGCAAAATCCGAGATCATTTTACGGAAGTAAAGCAAACATTTTAATCATACGGAACTTTCGGGGAAATGTTGTTAAACATACCGAGGATGCCATACGTACGTACATAAAGTGGAGGGGGTCGGAAATCGTGGGCCCATTATTTCGAACCAAAATCGAGACAACATACGTAAGTTATGAGTATTCGTACTTACGTAACTCTTTTTAGTACAAAGCCTTTTCATACTTACTCATTTTTCAATCATACTAAAATTTATTCATGTGACATGCTTATGTATATATATATAACATAAATCGGAATCATAAACGTACTTAGAGTCAGGACGAGTTACCTCAAATGCATATTATATCATAGCCTATCGGCTTTCTAAGACATGCCATAAAAGAAAAGGTAAGCCTTACATACCTGTGCCGCCTTGCTAGCTATACTTGTTTATCCCAACTTGCTTTTCTACATTCAAAAGGATCCATATGATCATTAGATTCATCGACTTGTTTTCGCCTTAATTTCATGCAAGTTCATTTATAAGCTACGAAATTTCGATTTCCTCTTGTAAATACACCATCTCCAGAATATACGGTTCAGCCCAAATCAACATCAACAAGAACCCTAGAATTCAACCCGCCAAACTATCATTAATAATGCCAATTTTCAACCCAAAATACATTCTAACATTCTCAATCTTTTTCTTACAATTCCATAACATACTACTTACATTCAATTTAATTCCAATGCTCATATACTCAATTACCAATCCGCAACCATTTCCACATGATTTAAAAACATTTCAAGTAACCCATACAATATTCAAAATAATCTGTCCAATGTACCTCATGGCCTCACATCATCCAAATTCCATAAAAACATAACGGTAAGACATTTCTTTCTTCCAAATTCACATACTACATCACGATGCGTGCATTTACAACTTCGTTAGAAATTTCGAAACTATATCCGGACTACCCTTTCTTCCGATTAAACCCATACGATTATAATTTTTTAACTTGGATTATTGAAACTACATTTCCATCATGAAACTCACAACGACGACAACCAAAATACCAATGATAATTTATTCATTTCCAACTACACATGCAAGGGACCATACGGCCAACACCCGCAAATTCATATTTCATGAATTTCTTCCAATTCCACATTCTACAATGTGTATGAATCATCTACAACCACAACAATCATAATACCAAATAAAATTGAATCATACCTTTTCTTGCCACACCTACTCACGGCTAGAACTCCCCTTTACAAAACGAATAGTTTTCCTTTTCCAACAATCACTCCATGTCGACAAGGGTCTTCTAATCGATGAAACATGAAGCAACGAATTTTCAAGACCAAGTTGGAGGGGAAATTTGGTTTCGGCCACCCCCTTAGCCGCCCCTCTCTCTCTTCTTTTTCTTCTTCTTTCTTTCTTTTCCTACTCTTCCTTAAAAGATGACAAGCACACACATATATATATATATATATATATATTTAAGAGTCATGTGAGGGCACGTACCCTCTCTAGAAATTTCCCTCCTTTTTCTTTATTTTCCTTTTTTCTAGAATTCTCTTGATTTCCTCCTTTCATGACTTTTTCTAGAGTTAATGTGAAATTACCATTTTGTCCCTCGTCTTTCCACAAAATTACCAAAATGCCATTTTGCAAATTTTCCATTTTTGCCCTCGGTCTTTCTCATTATTTCCATACTAATAATATTTTCCAACGACTTACGCCCAACGGTAAACCAAAAAGTGACCTTACCCTAAACTTTCCGCCATTGTCTCGAAATATCCGAGGACTCAAAATGCGAGGTGTCACAATCTCATGCCGCCCACTAGTGGTGTCTGCCCATGCCATCTAGACATGGTGTATACGCTTTCCTGTCGCGATTACTGGCCCTCGGCCATATAGGCGCGGTGTAATATCATCATCATGTACTCATCATAATGCATGCATAGAAACTCAAAGACAAGCTTGTACTTTATTGGGGTGACATAAGGTCGCCAAACCCCCGATTTCATTATGGAGTATTTATAAGCATTACGCCCTCACTTAAAGGAATTAGCATATAATTGAGTGTATATAATAAACAACATCAATGGATCATAGTTAACATCATTAGCTTTGTGGGAACATCATATCATGGACTACGAATCTTTAGACTTAAGCTCGTCATTATCATTATCGTGCTTTCCTTAATGTATCTCTTATCTCGTATGGCTATTCGCCTGGACATAGACTCTTAGTTTTACGGAATGTGGAAATTCTTGAAGAAGGAGGAAAATCATGCCATAAGACTCGTACCTTAGAAAGAAAGGACTGGCCTCACATACCTCTTCCTTTAGCTATTCTATCACTTGATCGTTCTCCTTGATACTCGCGTCTTTACCTTGAGGAAATTCGTATCAACATTAGCTAAACGATTACGAACGTACTTACTAAAACTAGAGAAAATTGGGCGACTACATTCCCTTTGTTTATCGTCTTTCCCCATATTC
>NC_081350.1:58073032-58084324 GCF_029784015.1 Lycium ferocissimum
ATCTACATTAACCACATTTTATAATTTCATGTCAATTTTCCATAACCATGATCATAGTTCACTATCGCATTCTTTCACATATAATGCTTATTACATGTTCTAAATGTCATTCATAACATACTTACAATCACAACATATCAATAATCATGGCTCAACCCAAACTACTTCTCAGAAATGACACTATTCTTACATTCATGACCCATTTTCTATATTCCTCTACAATCCAAGTGTTTCAACTTCTCAATACCTCAAACAATATGGAAATACTATAAAAAATCACCTTAGATAATGGAAGAATAAGCCTTGAGTGGAAATACTAACTTCTTGCACCAAAACCCTGCTTACCTGATAGGATTTCTTGACTTGGATGAACTCTAATGAATTTCATACACTTGATTTTGTTGGTTTGATGAAATTGATCATCAATTTCCCTTAGGTTATTATGGATGAAGAGTGGAGAGAATTCTAGAGGGTTCTTGAAGTGTCGAGTGATAAAATGAAATGAATTAAATGAGAGAGAGGGTCCTTATATCGTTTTAAAATGCCCCCGACCATATTCTACGGACCAACATACGGTCTATATAAATTATACTGACCGTATGTCTGGCCGTAGATCTGGTCCAGTGAGATGTGCCATCAGGGGCTGATTATACGGCCAGTATAATTTATACGGCCAATATGTTGGGCCGTATAATGCCCAGTTCTTCCGAAATCATTCTCGTTGACTCGTTTGATCTCCAATACTTATGGAACCTTCTTAACACTTGTTTAACACCTCAATACCAATCTAAGGGTCATTATAGCTCTTCTTCAAAACATCATTAAACTTTCATTAATTCGATGCTCGTAGATCTTGCCCGACACACAACATATACCTCGCTTTCCTTAACAACTTTCTTCTCCTACCTCGAATGTCTTTAAAATCTCGATTAGGATAATCAAATGCTATTTCTTACTTATCAAAATATCGTATACGTCATGCCCTTCGTTAGTCTATTCATTGTACGTTAACGAAAAATTTTCGAGGTGTAACAGCTCACCAATTAGCTGATACTGGAAATCCTAGCTAGCAAATTCGTCGTCCTGTAAATCGTTACCTACATCGCGAGATGCAGGGCCTGAGAAAAAGATATGTCAGTATATTTGAATTGCACTGATATATAAAGCAATTAAAAGAAAGAAAAGCAAGCGGGATGCTCGGGGAAAGGGCAGCCCAAATCAATTGACATGTAATAAGTGTTGAAACTGATAACTGCAATGAACAAAGAAGTAAAGTTATGATTACTTCCTATTCTGAATATGGAATCACCTGTTTATAACATGAGGCCTTGGGCCCATACAATATGTGGCTCGGACCTATATAAGTGCACATGTCTGTGGCCTCAGGCCCAAGTATACGTATACATAACTGCGGCCTTAGACCCAAAACATAGGTGTTCAACATTAAACGATTTATATAAAAGAACTGAGAATCATGCTGAAGAGTACAACACTGACATACTGAGCAATCATTAGTCCAAAGCACCAAAAACCTTATTCTAAGAGCTAGTAGAGGCGATTCTTGAAGGATTTTGGAGAAATCATCTGTTGGGGTAAGTTCTAACCTAAAATCTTTTGCTTATTTACCTTCCTCTTTAAGATTCCATGGGAGATTATGGCCTTAGAATGATGGGTTATGAGACCTAGGGTATTAATCATGAAACCCTTGTATAAATTGGTTATTGTTGCTTAAATTACTGTCTATATCATCTAGAATTGCAGATTAACACATTCTAGGATTGAATTACTCCTAATTTCAAGAATCAATTCATGAAATTTAGGGTTTTGCCCAAATTAGGGTTTTTAGTTAATTTGATGAAATTAAAGGGTCTAATGTGATTAGAAACCTATGTAATAAAGGATTATGGCTATTGGGACTATGGGTAGGGTAATTTCACCCCTAATTCCAGTTTAACCCATATGATTCGTTAGGAGTATTTTGGGTAATTTCCCCTGAATTGATTCTTCTTCCGATTAGTTGATTTATTGTAGTCATTTGCTTAATTAGCATTGTTAATTGTTTGACTATGAGCGATCCGAGGCACTTCAGAAGGTCAAGGCTCAAATTTGGCTGTTCGTGGCACCGGCTCGGCATCGAGGTAGGCTACAACTTACTTTTCGATTAGACTCCAATTAGTAAAGCATATGTCAAAGTTAAATATTGACGGGGAAATCATACTAGGCCTTCAGGTATGGAATTGGGATGGAATTCTATTAGCTTGGTTGTTGTTGATTGTGGCTTGTTGCCCTATTATTGTGATTAGGCTTGTTGCCTTATTTGTTATGTTTTAATACGTGTTTGCATTCATTTCTCTTTTATTATGTCATTTATCATCAGGGGAAAGGAAGGATAATGAGAATAGGCTTAAATCGTCATGTATACTTCTAATAATACACGGTTGAAATATTGATTATGATTTACCGTTGACGATGATATCATGCATGGCGTACATTCTAATTTCACATGAATTTTGGATATTGACTTATGACCTGATACTTTGGATATTGATTTATGACCTGATACTGAGGATGATAAATGAGAAAATGAAATATATTGGTGACACAAGACCTAGCCATGAGGTGTATTTATCCTATTTGGAAGTGAAGGGTTGTTCTAGACTCTCTATGCCGATTGAACTGGTTGTCGGTTCATTCCATGCTTGAGTTGATTTATCTAAGTCTTGATATGACTTATGGCATTGTGACTTCTTGTAGCTTCATTGTTATTTCAGTGCATTGATTTACCACGTTTACACTCATTTCTGCATTCATACATGATGGATTTGGTTCAAAATTAAATGATGAAAGACTTATGGTATCTATGAAAGAGAATGATTTAAATGTCCGATAGGAAATGGTTGCGAGTGGTGTGATATGATATGATATGATAAAAACCTTTATGGGCAAAGATCTGGAGACTTGTTACCGTTGGGCGTAGATCTGGAACGAGTGGTACATAGACACCATGGGTCCCCCGTGGGTCATGACTATTATGCGTACAATACCTTTAGCATGTGTGCACAGATTTGAGACATTTGGCCTATGCATTGTATTGCATAGCATGGCATTGCATTTCACATCATTGCCTTTCATTAAACATCGTCATACGGCTCCTTATTTCTAATTTTTGTATGGTTTGTTATACTATTATTGTGGTATGGATCTGATTAGGGTCTGAAGGATATTGTGGATTGGTGACTCTACCTAGGTTCAGGACTTGGATTTGTGATTATTGAGACTTAATAGGCTTGTGGTTTAGAAGTTTCACTTAGGCTTATGACTTGGAAAGTGAGTTTTTGTATGACGTTTGTGTGGGTGGAAGTCCTTGATTATTATGATAATGTGATTCGTGAGTATACTAGATAGCTTATCTGCCTACTTGTTGATTTCTTTCTTCATATATGTGAACTAATTGTTGTCGACCTATGATACCTATCAGTACTTGTTGTTTGTACTGATGTTACTCTTATTGTACTCTTCTTTTGAGTGCAGAGTTTGTTACTAGTTCCAGTTTCCATCCTTGAGAGTGATCTGAGTCTACTTGACAGAGATTCCAAGGTGAGCTTTTGGGCTAGATCCGCAACCCGGAGACTCTTCTTTATATCTAATTGTCTACTTTGTATTTCTGAGACAGTATTGATATTTGAGATTTGTTCTTCCTATCAGACTTATATCTATGTAATATGGCTCTTGTATTAGTCCAGACCAGATTTTGGAAATATTATTACTTCTGCACTTATCGTTTATATAATTTAAATCATTGTTTATCCCGCATAATTCTTATAAATGACTAAAATTATTTGGGAATGGTTTGCCTATCTGGGGGGACAGTATAGGTGTCATCACGATTCACGATTTGGTTAGTGACAAGTTGGTATCAGAGCCCTAGGTTTCCGGTCTTACAAGTACAAGAGCATGTCTAGTAGAGTTTCGCGGATAGGTACGATGAGCTCCGTACTTATTTGCGATGGGCAATAGGATATTTAGGAAACTTCCAATTCTTTCACTCTGCCACGCAGCTTCATTCAAATTGGTATCTAGTCGATTCCAATTAGTATCTGAATTTTCTTGTCTTATTCTCCCACGGATGGTGGGAATTCTTCCCCAATTTCTTATGTGAGCGGTCGATATGATGTGGCGCGGTAAAGTGCGAGGTGTGTTATTATGATGCAGGTGCGTGATCCAAGTTCAGTTTAAAGTTATGACTTGAAGTTGAAGTTGTGTGGGGTTGTGTTAAAGACTTGTTTATCATGGGATATTTTCTTGAGGAATAGGGGAGATAGTGCAAGGGACCATTTGATCTCTACGTTTTCAGCGTTGGATTGCTTGGAGCCATAGAAGTGCATTTATGGGTTAACGAGAAGTTGGCAAAAGTATAGTGATCGCGTGTAAGAAAGAAGAGAAGTTGGGAATAAGGGCACGAAGGATGTTTTTTGTGGGAAACGTATAGCGAAGTAAGATTTCGTAGGGTATTTTGGTTTGAGTACCTTTTGCGTCAATGCAATAGAGGCGTAAGGAAGAGGGTTTGGACAGAGTAATCTCCGCTATTAGGAAGGAAAAAATTGGTATCTGACGTGTTTGTCAGGATAAGGTTGCAATCGAAACTAGAGTGGATTTCGTATTCGGTTGTGAAAAGTTAAGTTGGGCTTCGACATGACTATATGCTAGTGGTTGTGGGTTCGTCCAGGGAAAGGATTATCAGTTCTAGATCGGAAGGCAAGGTTACTTGTGACAAGTAGAGACTTAATATACTGGGCAGCTGTGGTCTTGGTCTTTCAGTAAAGGGTGTGTTTGTCGAGTCTTCGTGTTGGGATGGTAAGGGGATCGTGGAATCAAGAGCTGGCTAATTTAAGAGTGATGTTGCAGGCATACATGGTAGGATAGACATAAGGGTTTCGTGTGGATTTGGTATGTTCGGTTATGCTGTGGGCTAATGGGAGCCAGTAGTTGACTAGTAAGGATGCCTCTGGTGTTGAACAAGTGTGAAGTCTTAGTATTCAGGAAGCTATAGGGTGTTGCATCTAGTATTGGTTTGGGGTTGAGAGCTTGTACCTGTTGTGTTAGTTTCGGCTAGTTCCTGCTATCACTGGTGTTCTTTGCTCGATTGAGTTGATCGAATGGAGGGATAATCGCGCGAGTGGTTAGAGGTGTTTTGTTTCGGCAATTGGGACGTTCGAAGTGGTAAATCGAAGATGAGGTTCAAATTAATTCGAGTTATAGAGAGCATTTCAGAATTTGAGCAAAGGCAACTTAGTTGAGGTACGTGGGGACATTAGTAGGATTGTGTATGTGATACACTGGATTTAGGAAATAATCAGTTTTAGAGTGGAATGCGTTAAGGAAATCTAGTGTATAAAGTGTGTGGTATGCTTCTATCTCCATGGTTAACTCAGCTAGTTTACAAGACTTCTTATTATGCGGTGTTCTATTGAGTGGGTTCGAGAAATGGTTAAACAGTGATAATGATTATGATTTGATTGGAATTGGAAAATTGAAGAGTCAAGAAAAGGTATAGTTGATCGAGAATCGGTAAGGATGAGGCATATCTTCGGAATTACTTCGGTCAGTATGGATTGTGGTACTATTTTCTTGCATATTTCAGATGGGTCGTGGTTATTGATTACACTTAAAGAAGGAAGTCTACGGAAATGGACTAGGAATATGACAGAGATACGATGATTTAGATCACCAAAAAGGAATTCCAGTAATGTTGTACGGTCGAAAAACAATGTCATTGAAGGGCATAATATAGGACTGCTCACCTGCGTAAAGATATTGAATTAGTTCTCAGTGAAAGAGGTCTCGAGTCAAGGAAGAAAAACCAAGCTTTGTCAGTCAGACCTCCTCAGAAGTACGTGATTTCTCCTTTCCAACCAATTGATGTGGGAAGAACCCTGGACCTATTCATTCCTTTTTCGTGATCAGCGACTAGTGAGAAGGAAATTTTAGGTAACCGACATGTCAAGGCTTATAGAAGTGGCTTGCGAGGTACACAGTTAGATAATTTCGTAACACTCTACAATGGATGAGTTAGTGTGGTTTAACAAAAAGGAATTGTGAGAATCCCTATTATGCGAGGGCTAGAGTTATACTTTCGAGATGAGACCGTATTCATGGTAGTGTATCATGTAATATTGACTGGATAGCTTGGGTGAGCACTTTTGGACAATAAGGACTTGGGAGTAGTAGCATGGGGTTTAGAGCGGTAGTTGTAAGATTCGATACTTTCGGAATTGTTATGGGCATATCGAGGTGTTACAATGGGAGATTCGATGGTTAAAGAGGTATTATATGAGGCTACCGGTTTTGTGTCAAACAGTTCGTAGTCGTATCAGATTTGCGAATCGAGTAAAGGTTGAGAAACATGAAGATATCAATCATAAGGTATACTTCTTCGGTACTTGTTGACGGCTTGGATAGGACTCAACCTTTGGAGTCGAGGGTGAAAGACATGATCAGTTTTGCATGAGGAAAAGATTAGAATTGGCCGCCACAGATGTGTGGTAGGACTGTGATTGGTCTCGGAGGCGGTATTCAGAGGTTGTGCATTCATTCCAGGTCAGAGTTGTTCGATTAGAGCTTCATGGACCATGTTTATATTTCCAGGAGGACTTATGTGTTCCCAGTAAATCACCTTCGCGGATTCTATAAGTTTCAGTCTAGATTTGAGGTATGACAGGTCTACCAACCTTTATCAGGGTTTGCGAGTGGACTTGATGGTATTTTATCGAGAGCAGCTATTCGGATAGATATAATGGTTTACGTCGGTACTTAGTAATGATTTGAGAAGGTACTATGGTTGCGAGGGGTCTTTAGAACGATCAGGTGGTTTCTAAAGACTTGGTTCGGTGAGGTCATCAGCGGGTATACTTCCAGTATTGTGATTTAAAGGTTTAAGAGGACTTAGGACTAGCGAAGTCAGCTATGAGTAATATCAGTTTGATGGAATTACTTAGAGTAGCTCTGATAAAACAAGGATTTTATGTTGGCGAGGGTAAGTCAGGGTTTCAGGCTTGTGTTTATGTGTTTCTAAGAATTCGTGGTGCGAAAAACGACCTTAGAATATCTTCCGAGTGCAGAGTGGGATATGGTTGTGTCTATATCTAAAGGTTTGTGTTATTTTGGGAAATGTTTGTGGGACCAATCGATTGCGTCCAAAGGTGTGGTTTTCTTGGATTAGAGAATTTCAGCAAAAGCAGTTCTTTATTTCGGGGATCAGTTGTGAAAGAAATTTGAGTATGGAAAATATGAAAAATTGGATCTTCGAGCTAAATTAAGAAAGTTTGACTGATAAGGTGCACGGGCAGTGTTTTTGGTGTACTTCTTGCCCTAGAGACTTCCAGGTGGTTATCATACAGGTTCCTTGGTTACCGTCAGCTTTCATACTCTCTTTCTTCGTTTGAGGACAAACGATTGTTTAATTGGTATCTAATGTAATGACCCATTTGGTCGTTATTGCAGTTTTGACTCATTCCCCTAAAAACCCTTAGTACTACATCAAAAAATAGGGTTCAGGTCTTCAGCTTTGGGGTTCTTTACATAAAGAACCCCATATCTCACTGTTTCAACACACATTAATCGGTATATACACCACACAAGTCTCAAATCTGAGCAAAAAAACTAATTTAACTAGGGATGTAGCAATTTTGCTGAAACCTTTAATCAATTAGGTTTAAGTCTAAAATTTTAATTCATTTTTTGTTTTTGGCTGAGTTTCGAGGAGGAGCAACGATCTTAAAATCCTAATCTCGATCAAGGCTGCACTTGAAAAAAGTAAGGTGTCTCTCCTTTCAGTCGTTTTTTCAATCATTTTAGTTATTGTAATTACTTATATGCTTAAGCTCCTGCTCTTGTATGATTAGTGTAGGGTTATTAGTGTTTACTATTTAGTTTAGTCATTTATCTATGTAAGTGTTTGTCTAAGCGTATTTGTTGTTAGTTAATGGTAGTTTTATCATGATTACCTATTTAAGTTATTGATAGATTAGTCATTAATACTGTTAAGATTTGATTAGAAAAATACTTGAGTATTTGTTTAGATACTGCTATTGATACTTACCAACATGCCTATTAGTTTAGATGTGGATTAGGCTAAGCGTTTTGACCTGATATCTCTTTATGCTCATTAAGATTGAAATTAGTATGATAGCATGTTCAGTTGCTTGGTTTAGACATGTTTAGTGCAAACTATATTAGTTACTTGTGATATATGAAGGTCAAATTGAACCCCATGTTTGCACATGATTTGTTTGGTTGGTCCAATCTTGTTTAAAATATCATATCTTGTAATGAAACTAAATTAATATTCCCATGCCTTTATCAAGTAAAGTCTGAGTTATGTTGAGTTTACCTGCTGTTTCTATGTGTGTGTCACAGAAATCTAACCTGATGAGGGATGTTCTATTTAAATGGTCTAAATGTTTGAAGAATTAGTTAATATAGAGCAATGAAGTGCTAAATGTAGCCATTATATGTCTTCCAAAGTGTTTACTTATGCTGAGAATGAACTTTCCATGAATTTGATGACATTATCTTTGTTAAGGAGTCTGTTTTGAGTCTGGAATCCATCACTTGCATTATCCTATGTCTAGTTGTGATATGCCTATCATGAATGGTTTTCCCCTTTTTCTGTTAAAAAATGACTATGTGTTGGAACTATTTAATCAGTATTTGATGGTTGTATTTTGCTGAACAATAGTTGAATTCCCAGTCTTGCAACTCTGTCTGATTTTCAAGTAAGCATTTAGAATCAAGAAGTTGCTTGGTATGACTAGATTGCACTATCCTGTTTGTTGGAATGAAGCTAGTAGTTTGAAATGCTTAGGATATAATGGAAGATAAATTGGACTTGTGCATGTTAGATTAGGTTGGTAAAGCTCACTTAGAGAGAAATGAAATGATGCCTGATCACTTAACATGTGAAAAGGGCTTAAGAGGTTGTCTCTAGGTTTGTAAATACATGACGAGTGACTTACCTAGGGTTAAGGAGGGTTTAGGAAAGACTTCGAGTTCCCACTCAGTCTAGTACTACCTATCCTAGGCTGCTGGGGTTCCTGCTTATGCATTTACAATGCCATGGGACCTTTTTTGGTCCTTGAAAGTTTAAAAAGAGGAAAACTATGTAAAAATGATGTGTAAATGAAGTTGGAAATCCGTTTGAAGTGCATTAGGTCTAACTGTGCAATATATTGATCCTGCATCCTGTCTATGTTGTTCCATACTATTATTTAGGAGTCTTTAGTATTGTTCTCTCTTTGTGGTAGCCTAATCAAAGTCCTATCTTATTAAGTTATGTTCATGTTTGCAGGAGGCTCCTTATAGCCATTCAAAAATCTATCAAAGGTTTTAAAATATGAAAGTTAGAATGGTCACCCGTTCTTCTCTTTCCCCATTTCTTGTCTAAAGCTTCTAAACATGCTGAATGATATGTATACTGATTCTATTTTGAAAGAAATGATCTCATGCTTGTGTAAATTTGCCTTGCTATTATGAATACCCTTTTCTTCCTCTAAATTGATCAGTTTGTTGTGTGTCATTGCACTTTCATAAGCATTATTAGTTTCTCTAAGTAGTGAATGTGCAGTATATATGTTGGTAGATATCCCTTGTATATGGGCATAGGCATTTGTGTTAAGTCTACTAAAAAAATGAATGTTGTGCCCTGCTTGTTTCCTACTGTTTCTCCACTTCCCTTATCTTCTCTTTTGATGTTTGTGAACAAATATACCGGGTATAAAATGTATATGCTCTACATATATAGCCCGGTATATATTGAAATTGTATATCGCGTATACCTAGGTATATCATTGTCACGACCCAAACCCATGGACCGTGACGAGTGCCCGACCACTACTGGCCAAGCACTCCTGTGCTTGCATTTACTTCTCACTGATTACCCTGGGCCCATACACAATCTATAATCGAGCTATCTTTGTCCTCGAACAATCAATACAAGAAACACCCTCTCGAGAACTCACGGCCAACGCATACATATAAACATAAATACTGAGAGTAGCAGCGCAAGCCGGTTAGGCCGCTACATATACTGTACAACAAAACAAGCACCGACGAGGCTGCATAACATCATGGCTACATATCACTATTTACAAACCTCTATGGAATACGAGGATCGTAAAAGGACAGACAAGGCCCCTGTCATTTTATATATATATATCAAAACAAAGATACCAAAAAAAGGTTGCGGCCTCGAGGGATCAATAAGCCGCACCCTGTCGGCCCCCGAAGGGAGGTCCCACCGATTCGGATCATCGGGTCAAGCACCGATCTGCGGGCATGAACGCGGCGTCCACAAGAAAGGACGTCGGAACAAAAGATCTCCGAGTATGTAAGGCGTGAATATATCATAGTAAGAGACATGAAATATGACATAAAGAAGAGAGATAACCTGTACATCCAGTTGCCTCATAAGGCGGATACCATGCATGCTTAGCTTTCTTTGAAATATATTTCTCATACATGTATACATAAAATAGAATTGCTGCGAAACGTGCAGCCCGATCCAAAAACATATCATTTTGCCGTGGAACGAATGGCCCGATCCATATATATATATATATATATATATATATAATAGTACCGAGGAACGAACGGCCCGATCCATTTAACCATATATCCCGCGTCCGGGACGATATCATAACATACCAACTGATCAGGTGGCTATTGATGTGCCGCGAAATTATGGCACATTCGATACTTTTTGGCTATAAGTTTTACTTGTTTTTGAGCAATTCTTGGTCTTTTTGATGTGTTTGTGACATGTTGCAGATATTTAACGTATTTCGGGAGCAAGTCGTGGAAATGGAGTGAAAAGATGTTCAAAGAAAGAAATTAACTGAAGCCTGAGTTATACGGAGGAACATACGGACCGTAGAATATTCACGGTCCGTAAATGCCATCGTGGATGCTCAACAGAAAGGGTTTAGACATGAAGTGGAAGTCCAGGCAGAAGTACGGACCGTATATTATTTACGGTCCGTGAAACTCATCGTATGTTGGCTCCAGATGAGTCTTAAAGAGAAGAGGATTTACGGGCAGGTTATACGGACCGTATAATATTTACGGTCCGTAAAAGTGGATGGTACATCTGACAACTGGAGGAGATTTTACGGAAGACTGTCACTAATACTACGGACCGTATAAAATGTACGATCCGTACATTGGTCCGTCGAGGAAATTTTGTCAATCAATTTTGCATGGCTTTGACTCTTATAAATACCTTATTTTAGGTTTCTT
>NC_081350.1:58084424-58141924 GCF_029784015.1 Lycium ferocissimum
AGACTCCGAGGTTTTCGTCGGGAGATCGAGAGAGCTGGGACAGAGACCCGAGGTTTTGGCCTAGAGATCGAGAGTGGACAGAGAGACCCGAGGTTTCCGCCGAGATCGAGAGCGACAGATACTCCGAGGTTTTCGCCGGAGATCGAGAGCGATCGATAGCCTCCGAGGTTTCTCACTTTGAGAGCACGAGTGGTACATGGACTGGGTCCCCCATGGGTCATGACTATGAGGCATTGCCATAGCATGTGTGTACGGGAGTGGAGTGTGAGAGGTGACTACTGCATTGCATAACATTTACATAGCACGACATTGCATTGCATAGCACTCCATTTGAATGGTCATTCATGTCATTGCATGGCACATTCTCTCGATTGATTCTTGATTTGTGAATTACCGAGTTGTTGTTTGTGAGTATTTGTTTTAAAGGTGGATGGAATCGAGGTTTATAGAATTCTCCCTAGGCTTATAATACGAGATATTGAGATCCTTGTGACTATCGTTAATGCAAGACTTTCTCATGTGCTAGATGTGTGACCGTGTTTGATTACTTATCCGCTTACTTGTTAGTTGCTTCTTGTTTATATGCGTGAACTAACCATTGTCGGCCTATGATACCTACGAGCCTTGTGTTGTGCTCATACTACTCTTGCTACACTCCTTCCGGAGTGTGTAGTTATTTTCGGTGATGTTCGGAGTCTCACGACCGTTTCGAGGCATTCGTCAAAGACGTTTGGGTGAGCTATTGCAACCCGCAGTCTCTCCTTAGATTTCGTTGTTCTCTATCCTTAAACGAAGTCGTATCCGCTCGAGTCTTGTTATCTATTCAAATTGTAAACTTCTTAAGCTCTTGTATGAGTCTAGACCAGATTTTTGGGAAATTTCTTATAATAAAAGTATTTATTCCGCATGTTATATCAAATTAAGGTAGTTATACGAAGGGTTCGCCCACCAGGGAGGGTTAGTGTGGGTGCCCGCATGATCCATGATTTGGGTCGTGACAAGTGTTCAAGGAGGGTGAGTCACTAATATTCAAAAAAAGTATCCTACCCGTCCCTAAGCCTACATTACAAGCCAAAACAAGTCCTAATATGATCACAACCGAACGAGCCTAGGATGAAAACATAGAAAATAAGGGCAAGCCTATGGTATTTGCATGTGTAGATATGAATTTCTTTGTGAGTGTTGAGTGTTTTTCTCTTCTCCCTCGTCTTAGTCCCATTCTTGTTGTATATAAGTATGTTGGGACAATTCTTTGGTCTGTGTGAGGGCATAAGGATGAAAATTGGGCAAAATAAAGTGACCGCCTAAAGTAGCGTTTGTGTGCATCATAATATATTCGATAATGTAATGTCATGCATTGAAGCTTCATTGTTAGTCATAACATTCTCGGGTTGTGCATATGGGTTAAAACAGAAAACGGGCTCCTCTTTGGAAGAAAAACGTGCATGCCGGAGAGTTCGAGTCAAAACCAATGTAGACATCGATTACTTCGCGATATCTAAGTGGTAGATTGAGTCATTGTGTTGTGCGACTTGCTCGAGGACAAGCAAAGACTTTAAGTTGGGGGTGTTGATATCGCCGTGAAATTATGGCACATTCGATACTTTTTGGCTATAAGTTTTACTTGTTTTTGAGCAAGTCTTGGTCTTTTTGATGTGTTTGTGACATGTTGCAGATATTTAACGTATTTCGGGAGCAAGTCGTGGAAATGGAGTGAAAAGATGTTCAAAGAAAGAAATTAACTGAAGCCTGAGTTATACGGAGGAACATATGCACCGTAGAATATTTACAGTCCGTAAATGCCATCGTGGATGCTCAACAAAAAGGGTTTAGACATGAAGTGGAAGTCCAGGCAGAAGTACGGACCGTATATTATTTACGATCCGTGAAACTCACCGTATATTGGTTCCAGAGGAGTCTTAAAGAGAAAAGGATTTACGGGCAAGTTATACGGACCATTAGAAGTATATCAAGATCAATACCCATGATCATACACTCTATCTAACGGGGACACAACCTTAGTTTCTTTTACCATAAATTTCCACTAAAGCAAGTAGATAGCGATTAGTCATAGAAAAATCAACTATTACCAAAATCATCGGATTAAGACATTAGACCTAAACATAGCATCCTACGACTTTAGTAACCTTTTCACACCATATTCCCTGTGGGATTCGACCCCAACCTCATTAGGTTACTATATTTGATAACGTCCGCGTTATACCATTAATAGGTGTAATTTGAGCGTATCAGCTATGCGTATATAACGCCTCGCCCTTTTCCCATAATCCCATATATACATATACATATATATATATATATATATATATATATATATATATATATATAATATATTATAACATAAGTAGCATGCATGAGAGCCCAAAGAACGCTATGACTCTATCGGAGTGACGTAAGGTCGGTAACCTCCGATTATATTATGAAATACATCATCGCTCTATCTCACCTTGAAGGAACAATTATTATAAGGTGAGATCAACAACAATGAATAACATAGAGAAAATCATGAAATAACTCAACATTCTCATAATAACATTGAAATCATAAACTTGGAACCTTTAAACATAAAATCATCATTATCATTTTAATCATCATAGAAACATTCTCATCTTTAACATCATGAGAAGCTTTAAGAATCATGAACTTCTAGCTTTTGAAAACAAGGAGGTTATGAAAACATTTATGGAATAATAACATAGGAATCATGCCTTTGAAAGAAAGGGACGAGCCTTAACATACCTTTTTGGTCGCCTTAACTTTAACTACTCAACGCTTGTCCTCCCAGGCTCGTAAATCTATATTCAAGAAAATTATACTATTGTTAGACTCACCTTTATACGCTTGTCTTAATCCTTCAAATAAATCTTTCTACAGTTGCCGAAATTCGGGCAGCATCTCCTCTGTTTATATGCCTAGCCTGAAATCACAATCCAATAACCAACAACAACAACAATACCAACATCACAACAACATTATCAACACCAATATGCTCCATAAAACATCCCACACAATGTTTCTTTAGTCTAATAATTGATTCATTAATTATATGATATTCCAACGGTTTTACTCTCGGAAGTTAATCCCAATTGGCAACAACAATACCAACATCATTATCAACGTCAGATACATATGAAAATAGAACCATAATTCTTTTTTTAACTCCATAAACTCCATTCCATATCACAATTATATTCTAACTTCAAACCATAATATCTTCCGTTTTTCTACACTAAAGCCTTCCAAAACAATTCCAAAACAATAAATGAAGTATAGGGTCTTACCTTAGTATGGAGAATACACAAAATCCAAGCATGGTCTATGCCCACAAGATCAATACATCTTCAAGAACCATGAGTTGGTTCCCTTGATATACCTTTCTAAATCTTCAACTAAGATCCTTAATTAATTTAGTTATGGAAACTTTGTTTGGACCTCTTGGAAGTTCATAGTTTTTTCTAGAACTTTTGTGAGCTTCTTCATCTGATTTTTGATGAAAAAAATGGGTTTTTGCCCTTTTTATAAGGTTCTAAATTCGAGCAGCAGTACTGTAGCAAGTCGGTTACTGTACATTCGTTACTATAGCACGCGTTTCCGCTCTGTCAGCCTAACTTGTAATGTCCATAATTCTCTACTCCGATGTCGTATCGACAAGCGATTTATTCCGTTCGAAACTAAACTCGACAAAATTCATTTTAGGCTTTTGAAACACCTTAAAAATCCTAATATACTAAGAGATATACCCCTCCAAAGTTGATTAAAAATCTACCCAAAATCCTGCCAACCTTTTTCCCAAATTTTCGTCAAACTTATTTTCTTCGATTTGCTTGATCCCGGAATCTTCCGAAACTCTCCATAAATGATATTTATTATTAATCATACTTGATAATGGTCATGTCCTTTGGTTCCAAGGTTGTCCTTCCCGGTTACGACTTACAAGATCATAATCCATCATTTACTTAAACAATATACTTAATAATGCTTCGTTCCTCACAACCCAAAGTTGTTTTACCTAGCCATAGCTCAACATACCTACATTCAAATTTAACCAGTGCTTCTCCGAGGTATGGGGTGTAACAATCATGTTGCACTTATGAATAATAATTGACTTGGGCCTTGCCTTGCCTATCTCCCTCACATGGGCCTTTATTCGTTTCTTTAAGCTTTATGGACTTTTTGTCATACCTTCTTGTTTCCATTGAATTTATTTGGGCCTGTTTTAGTAATATACATTGTGATACACATAGATATATTAACTGAAATTATGACTTTGCGTGTGTGATTATGTGTGGATAATTTATTTTCTTTCTTGCATAATTTGCTAAGTATAGATGTCTTCTAACCGCCATTTTCTTCCTCCCCCCCTCTTAGCATGGTATACACAGTCGAGGCCATTTAGGCCAAACTGCATCAGCCAAGTTGTTAGGCCAAGACCCAATAGCTCTTTCATTTCTTCATCGAGTCTGAACTGCTTGAAGGCCCAACCATGGGTGAAAATGGCAACTGATGGGCTCGGTAGGCCCACCAGCCTTACTCTCCCTCTTTCATTTTTTATGCATGTATCTACATCTATGTAAATGAATTCTATGTAAATATTGAAACCCGAAAGGTTAGAATCGGTTAAATCACGTAGAGTTACTTAGGAAGACTTTCAAATGATTTTTGAACTTGACATTAACAAAAGATAAATGACGCATGAAATTGGTAAATAATTTTGACAATGTCTTTTGAAAAAAAACAATCGGAAATGATATAGCATATATGTATAGAGGTTGTAGATTCCGAGTATAGAAGAAAAGAAAAACTGTTTTGGGTTTGTATTTGTTGACAACGGATATGTGGCCGACTTGAACATAGAGAAAAACAGAAACTGATTTCCAAAAAATGTGAAGTGTTACAAAAAATGATTTCCAAAACATTCAAACTTAAGGATATTTCAAACTTTTTGGGCCCAAGCCCAAGCCTCCCAAGCCCAAGCCTTAAGTCATTTAAACAAGGGGAAATCCATTTGAACTTCAGTGTGGGATAAAGGTTTAAAAGTAGAATACGGTTGGCCTAAAATCGGACAAATGAAACACAAAAACTGAAAAAGTTCTTTATACTTGTATAAATCCATGGCATATTTATAAAGGAAATAGACTCAAAACCTTCTTTTTTAAATAAAACCTATAAGTATTAAAAGCATAACATTGGACCAAATTAGTTCAACTGTACTTAAGAGAACTCTTAGGCGTGTTTTGGTCCGAAAATGAAAAGACTTTAAACTTTGTATACATTTTTTCAAGGAAAATTCAACTCTTTTATCTTCAAATAAATGAAACTTTGCCAAAATGATTTGTGATATGCCATGACAAGTTGTACATGAGATTAGCCATTCTTAAGCAAATAATTATAATAATCACACATTGAAGCTCGAAGGTCAACCGTATTCTACGGATCCTTGATACTAGGGTGCTTAAAACCTTCCCTAGGGGATCAACAGAACCCTTACCTCGAACTTTGGTTTAAAAAAAAAAAGGATTTTTATCTTGTTTGATAAACCTTTAACTTGGTTTTCTTAATTTCCCATATAAATTAGGTGGAGACTCTAAAAATACAAAAAATTTAAATAGAGTCCTCAACCTCGAAGTAGCTTTTATATCTCGCGTAAAAGTGAACCGTAACAAACGTGGAGTAGGGAGAATCATTAATATTCTCAAACGTAGATAGTTAGCCTCACATACCTTTCAGCGTAATACAACGTTCGTCAACCCTTTCAACCTTAATCTATAACAATACAAGGCAAAGGGATTCAATATTAGCAAGTATACTCATGCTTTGGTCATCTACGCATTTTATCAAACACTTGGTGGGTATAAAGCTATACAACCTTCATTAATAGTGTTTCTTCATTCAATTCCCATTCTACTACTTCTAGGTGATTCTACAATCTCATTTAGCTATAATTAGCACCATTCTTCATCACCCATATGATTACAACACCCTTAGTCAACAATCAACAACCCAAATAGATAATCGTTCATGTTTTTCTATCAAACTCATCAACTCATATCTCATGAACTTATAGTCTATAATCACCAATACAAGGTTAAAAATCAATTGAAGTAGCAAAGTCTTACCTTTTAACGTTCAAGTCTCTTGAAATCGGATTCTAGGGTTCTTTTGTCAAAGACGAAGATTCAATCGATAATATACGGAATATATGAGAATTCTAGCGTTAATCTTTATTAGAATGCTGTAATAATCAATGGGGTTTGAGTAGGAACTCACCATGGATTATTTGAGGAAGCACTAGGGTGTTTTCTCTCCAAAAAAACAGTTTAGAATGAAGTGGGAAAAGTTTTACGAAGTTAGACTTTTATAAAATTCGAGAAAAATTACTTCACGCATAAAATGGACTGGCGCGGCTCGTGGGACGCTGCGGCCAGCATCGCGCACGGTGTATTTTTTTTATGGTGTAAAAATTTCGAGTTTTCCTCAAAATTTGGCCTAGTGCGTCAGGCCATTCTGGCAGTGTCCGGTAAAATAAGCATAACTGCTAGTACAGAGCTCCATTTGGGCTTTATAATATATAGTTGGAAAGGTATTTCAAAGATCTACAACTTTCATTTTTAAGTTTTCTCAAATTCCCAACGGATTTTTACGAAATATGGTTGGAAGACTGACCTATTGAAAACTTAGCCGATTCTATCGAATCTTAAGCACCTCACTATTCGTCTTAATTCCAAAATAACTATTTCCACCCATACTCATCCCGATAGTACTTCACATTTCTAAAATGTCACATTAATACTCGTTTAACACCTCCCCAATCCCAATTTACAGAGTGTTACAGTCCAACCACTACTCATCCATGGTTGTCATCATCTTGAAGTCACTGCCATCAAATTGATACATTGAGTATAAAACCAAGGGACTCTTCTTGACATTGATTATTCTTTCAAGTTTTCTCTTTTTTTGTGGCATTTTCATGCTTGTAAATATCTACCTTTTTAAGCACAGCGACTGGCCTAACATTAGCAATTGGAGTATTAGACGGCTTCCATGGAGTCGAGGATTTTCTTGATCTGTAATCAGCAAGTACCTTCGAAATTGCTTTACTCCTTTTACCGATCTCAATAGGAGTATATGGTTCTAAAAGCTTCTTTGAAGGATTGACACCCCTCTTGGATATCAATTCGCTGAGAGCCTCATTTCTCTTACAGCCGTCAAATCTTCCACTTTCTTGATCAAGGAATCCATATTCTCATTGTAAGTTTTGCATTCACAAGCATAGGAAGGCACCTTAGATGTACCAACATCAACAGAGGAAAATCTACCACCAAATCCACCACCACTAACATCACCACCAAATCCACCAACATCACCACCAAATCCACCAAGTGGAGTATATCCACTAACATTAGCATCATTATCTCTTATTTTTTCTCCGGTAATACCTGCCACAACATCATCAACACCAACAACAAGATCAACACCAGCAACATCATCACCACTAGAAACAATACCAACACCACCAGCATCAACCTCAGTTTCTTCCCTTGTGATGGCTGTCACTCCAGCCAATTCCTTTTTGAACCCATCAATTAATCTGTTAGGCACAGATTCTAGTAGCACAAAGGAAACAAGACATGGCATCTTCAACTCTCTTATTGTCAGGACAAGCCATGGGTGCACAACCTACAACAAGAAAGTAGATATATTAAAATGGTGCTTTATCATGTAAAACAAAACCTACTCAAAAGAAGTTATCAGCTCGGAGGTTGTTGCAACAGATTATTGTACTTGTTAGACATTGTCCAAAAGATGAATAACTTGTTGCAACAGATTATCATACCTGTTGGATATTGTCCAACAAATGACTAACTTGTTGCAATAGATTATCGTACTTGTTGGACATTGTCCAACAAGTATGATAATCTGTTGCAACAAGTTATTCATCTTTTGGACAATGTCCAACAGATTCAGAGGTTGTTGCAACAGATTATCATACTTGTTGGACATTGTCTAGCAGATGAATAACTTGTTGCGACAAATGCATAGGTTGTTGCATAGTACAAAAGTGTGTTCTAAGGCTTACCTCTTCCTTAGTGGGGTTAAAAAGATCAACACTCAATTTTGTTTTGTTCTTGGCAGTCAGCCATCTAAGCATCCTTGGAAAACTAACTTCTTTGGAGTAGTCCTTCACTTGATGCCGGAGGTGAGGAATGGCTTCAAATGCCCAAGCCTAGAAAAAAAGATGCCATCAAAAATCAAAATAATGACTGAAATACAAAATGATAATATGTCTTCACATTTGGCTTCGAATCTCTCAACAAATACTCAACAGTAGACTTATATTTTTCCCAACCCCATGCATAGTTTTTGAATGCATCATGGTCCTACACAAGTTTAATCAAATCAAGTGATATATTGTTGTTTGTGTCTTTTTCCCAAAGAACACTGTGCACAAACCAAACTAAGAACAGTGACTCCTTGTGCTTTTTTGACACAGTTTTGGACTCCAAATCTTCCATCAAATTCTTCTCCTTGTCGCTCTTACCCACAAAATCCACTAAAGAGACATCAGTCTTAGCTTTTTCACCCTTTTCTTTCCTGCTTGGCTTGGCTGTCGGGGCTAGCTTCGCTAATGTAATAGTAGGAAGAGGCTCATAAGGATGACATCTCAAGCCGGTAACTATGGTAAAGTCCTCCATGCCACAGAAGTTCATCCAAACCTCATCCTTTCTAGTAAAAATAATCCTATGTTTTAAAATCCCATACACCATGTTCATTTAAAATCGTGCATCGGTTTCTTCAGGCAAATCTAATAAAATCCAAAGCATCTAGTCCTAAAGAAATCCTCCAACCCTTGCTGTTGAAGTATGCGCCTAAAATTGTCGAAGCCCCTGCCCATGCTTGATTTGACCACAATATCATTATTTTAGTTCAACAGCATCCTCACGCCGTATTTGTCAATACTGAAACTCTTGACAACCTCATCAATGGAAGGTCTTTTTGGGATCTATGTCACTACTAGAAGACTCAAAAATATTGGCATCCACATTATGTTTCTTCTTTTTTCTTATTTCAGCTAAGGTCGTCGATAGTATTTTAAAAGGCGGGGCGCGGGGCGAGGCATTTTACGCAGCACGGGGCGAGGCGTAAGTCTCGAGACACGGGACGTAAGTCCCATGGATCTACTGGGCGTATGTCTCATGTATCTTCAATTTTATAATTTTATTACTAAAAAATAAGCAAGTGTAAAGTTTCAATTAAAATTATGCAAACAAAATTCAAATAAAAAAAAAATTATTATAATTATTATTTGACAAAGGTCACAATACAAAAAATGATACTCCCTTCGTCCCATAATAAGTGTCAGCTTAGCCAAAAACACGCATATTAAGAAACCAATAATGCAATGTGAAGTTTACTAAATCCAACAATAACAAGTTACTATGTAGCTTGTCCAATCATCATTTAGATGTTAATTTAACTTTTCAATTTTTCTCTAAGTTTAGATTTGGAAAAAACTAGCCAATTTATGTCTTGGTTTTCTAAGGTGACACTTATTATGAGACAAAATCTTTTGGCTAAGATGACACTTATATGGGATGGAGGAAGTAATATACTAGATAATCTTTAAAATGAAATCTTCATTCACTTCATCATCAATCTCCAAGTCTATAGTCCTTCCCACCCTCAACTAATATTTGCACTGACTTTTATTTATATATTCAAAGAAGGAGAAGACAAAAAGTGTAAGAGCAATGACAAAAAATTGATGAAGTTGTTTCAGGAAAATAGTGCTATGAAATCTCCATCATATCGATTTCAGACATAATCATAAAAAATAAAAAAATAAAAACTATTTATGGCAGTATTATTTTCTATGAGAGTTGCTTTATTTATTTATATATTTTAAGAAAAGTCACTGCAACATGAAAACATGATAACATAAAGTATAAATATTGTTACAACAATAATAAAAATCATAATCTATAGCAAAAATTCTTTTAAAAACATAAAAATTAAATTAACGCTCCGGGGATATGCCTTTATGCCCGAGGCTTACGTTTTTGCGCCCAGGACTTATGCTTTTGCACCCGGAACTTACGCCCCAAATTTTAGGGCATATGCCCTATGGACCCGCGCCTTTCATTTGCGGAGCGTTTTTGGTACGCCCCGCCCTTGGGCTAGCCGGAGACTTCCCCCGTGAACGCCTCTGAAAACACTTATCGTCGACAAGTGATCTGTATTTTCTTCTTCATTATCCTTTTTGTTTCTTCAGTTTCTTCATCTTCTTCATCTCCTTCAGGTACTTGATTTCCATCATCATTTTCTTCATTTTCTTGTTCTTCTTCACTTTCTTCATTTTTATCTCATGCTTCTTGGCCATCTTCAGTCTGTTCATCAGGCCCAACTCCAGAAACTTCTACTTGAGAGGTTTCCTCTCTTTCTAAGTGTTATTTGTCAGTTTGACTATCTCTTTCCTCTACATTTGCTAATTCTGAAATAGTATTACCTAAAACAGCAAGCTCCTCTAATGATGTTTGCACCCTAGCATTTTTTCTATCTCTATGACCCTCAATTGATTTCTCTCCTTTTCTTTTACTTGGAGACATTTTATCTACATACAGAAGATAAACCAAAAACAGTTTCAATTGATTAGTGCATCATTCAAAGTAAATAGGGAAAAGAAGTGCAGTAGTTGATCAAACAAAATACAACAAGTAATAGGATTTTCCAACAACAGAACAATCTGTTGCAACAAATGATAAAGATGTTGCAACAGTTGAATAAGTTGTTGCAGAAATTGAATCGCATTGTTGCAGCAGATGCTTCAGTTGTTGGAAGAAATAAAACAATTGCAAAACCTTAGCATTAACCTTAGCAACTATTTTGATTTTTTACAACAAGAATATGTGAATATGTCAAAGAACTTCGCCTTTGCAAAAAAAAACCTCAGCAATTGTTTTGATTTAATCCAACAGCTAAGGAATCTATTGCCCCCATATTCATCCGTTGTTGGATAAAATCCAAACTTTTCCTAAACCATACCATACCAGGACAATAACAACAAAACCATCTATTTCACTACAAAGACACAACCATCACAAGTTAAACTAAATACACCAAATAGGGGTTCAACAACTTTTTTGATTTTATCCAACAGCTAAGGAATCTGTTGCCCCTAAGTTCATCAGTTGTTGGATAAAATCTAAATTTTTCCTAAACCATACCATACCAGGACAACAACAATACCAACAACAGCAAAACCATCTATTTCATTACAAACACACAAATAGGGTTTTTTTTAAGCATGCTACCTCAGCAGATGTTTGTAACTGTCAAACAAGTGCTGAAGTTGTTGCAACAACTTACTCAGCTGTTGGAAAAAATCTACAAAATTGCAAGCCCTTTTTGAAACCCTAAGGAGGACAAAGAAAGAAGAGAACTTCATATTTTGGTAACTCTCTAGGAGTCAAGGTCGGCTAGTGAGACGTTGGGGGATAAGCTTCATCCTCGAGAGGGAAACAATTTGGATCACCAACTAAGGCCCCTAAATGACCGCTCAGTGATAAAGGAGGTAGGGGTGCTTTTCAAAAAAATTCTTGAAAAAGTTCAAAAATCATCATATAATAATCTAGAAATTGCAATAGAAAAAAAATAAGGGAGGTTTGTGACTTTGGCACGGGACGTTTTCAAAATGGGGACTATCGGGTAAATTCAAACAAAAACAGCACAAAAAATCATAATTTCAAAATCACATACATAATTTACAAACACACAACCCCCAACAGGTAAAACAAACACCCCAAATAAGGGTTTCTCTAGCATGAAACAACAAAATAAATAACATTGAAGACAAACCCATGTTCTTCTTCTTCTTCTTCTTCTTCTTCTTCTTCTCTAACCAAAATCATTATTTTTCACACTTTGATTTCAAAACCCTAACTTTTGAACCAAGTGAAATAAAAAACTTTAACTTCAAAATTATAAAGAAGCAGCAGTAGCGACGACAGAGAGAAACGAGAGACAGTGAACGGTCAAGTGAAGAGGAAGAACAAATCGCTGGTTTTGATTTTGAAGAGCAAGAACATGAGACGTGAAGATGACGGAGGGTTTGAGCGGTTTTGTTTGATGGAGATAAACTGCCTTTTTGATTTTGAAATATGAAAGACGTGGGGTCGTGGGGTTGGTTGTATAATGTGGGAGTTTTTGTATTTTGTAAAATATTAATAAGTTTTAAAAATTACATTTCGGACCCGAATTAACTTAATTAGATTTTTGTGGGCTTTGACCTTGGTTGATCAAAGTTGTCACATTTTCTAATTTGTAGACTTGAAAGGTACCTTTAGTTTATTTTTCTCCAGTAACTTTGGTACAATTGAAAGAAATTTTCACTTTGTAGAGTACTATTTTCTTTTAAATATAGATTACTTAATATATTATTTTCATACAATAATAAGACTAAAGATCCCAGTATTGAATAGGCAAACTAGAAAATGTTATCCATATTGGAAGCAATCGAGCAGTGTCTGCACTTATTTGGAAATCCTCCTCTCAATGCTTCCATATTAGTGGCTCAAGTACAACCTCCATATCCTCTTCATTCTCAAATCTATATATGAAGTAAGCATATGTGTGCAAGAAGACTTGGGGTGTAATGACAAAATTCTACACCTCATAGGCAAATCTCAGGATGTCTTTAAACAATGGATTTCCTACCACCATAAACTCTATCAAAGCATATTCTCATTTCAATTTCTGCTCTTCTACTACAGCAGGGTTCAACTTCACAATGGTTAAGCCATATTTAATCACATGTGGGAAATACTCAAGTTTCTTCACTTGGTGGAGTGAATGATTACCTTTTAGGATTTCTGCTAGGGATGGGCGTTTAATACGTTCTTGTTCCCCTTCGACATCCTTAACAACACTAGAATTCCCTGAGTAGGATAGTTTCCTTACCGTATCTGATGGGGTCTTCTCCTTTGCTTTCTGAGAGGCCAATGGCTTTGTTACAACAATAGGACCATTGGATGCTGCTTCGTCATGCCTCATACTGCTGTTGTTGGGAATCCCGCTTCGTGAACCAATATTAGGTAGCCGTGGATTGTGATAAACAATTGGAGCACTACCTTAACATGCCATCCATTGCCCTAGTTGAATTAGGGCTAAGGTTTGGGGAATTCCACTCTTTGGGGTGACTGTACGTACCTGCTCCTTCAACTGAATCAGTATCGTAGTGTATGTTTTTCTAGCTAAAGGGTAATCAGTTGTACTCTCTCCAGTGGAATTGACAAATTAATGGGTTCCGTCAGAGGGGTAGCTTTATACTCTGGGCTAGTGTTCCATGATGGTGCAGGGTCTTGTTGTGGGGTTAGATCCGATGGAGGTTGTTGTCGTCAGCAGGCCATGTTTATCTTTGGCGTATGTTTTGCGAAACCTGCTAAACGTACACCGAGAGAAAACGTAACACCTTTAATATGTATAACACAATAAATGTAAGCAAGGAACAAAAAGAGAAAATTGAAGATTTGTGAACAGTAGAATAAAAGTTAAAGAAAAAAATTTCAGGAGAAAAGAATTGCATATCTACGTGACATTATATTAAAAAAGAGTAGTGGAAGAAGATATTAAATAATGAGTAATTTAATAAATAATAGAGATTTATTTTCTTTAATCTCTTAAGAGTTTATTCGTAAAAAGGCCTAAAATACTCTTAAACTATTAGAATTGGTACAAAAATACCTTTCGTCCACCTTTCTTCCCCCAAATACCCCTGCTGTTAACCTATGGGGTCTAAAATGCCCTTATTTATAACGGCCCACATTTAATTAAAAAGATTAATAATTAATGAACACATGGCATCACCTGATTGGCCTAATTTTGGGTCCCATAATAAATTAAAAATACCACCCCCGCCCTTTACACTCACCAACCCACCCAACCCCCTTTGACCCACTTCTCCTCTCTCTTCCATTTTTAGTTTTCTTCCTCCCAATCAAGGTGAAGGAGGAGGGTGGGGGTTGATTGGTAAAAAAATATTTGATAGGTAAAAAAAAATAGGAAATTTATCACAAATTAATTGAAATATCATACCTGACATGGTTGCTAAGCAAAATTAAAATTCTTTCGAAACAGAGTTGAATTAAGTAACTGTTTACCAAAGTGTTGGGTTAAGGTGTAATAAATCATTCCACTGATAGTGAAGCACTAGAAGGAAATTCGAAGAAGAAATTAGGGGCTTGTTTGGTAAGATGAAAGTTATGGAAAATAAACATTAAAATACATTTTTCATCTAACTAACACTTAAATATTAGTACAATATTGTTTACGATAGATCCCGGCTCAAGGGAGATGAAAAAACATCAGTAATAATAAACAGTAATAGAAACACTTATATATTATTATTTCTATTTTTTATACAAAAATTTTTCATTGAAATACTTTCTAATTTATTAATATTATTTTTAATATATATTTTTATTCGAAGATATTTTCACTTATTAAAAAAAACAGTGAAAAACATTTTTTCAAAAAGATTGTATGCAAGGTGAAGGAGGAGGGTGGGAGTTGATTGGGAGGAAGAAGACTAAAAATGGATGAGAGAGGAGAAGTGGGTCAAAGTGGGGTTGCGTGGGTTGGTGAGTGTAGAGAGAGAGGGGGGGGGCAGTTTTTTATTTTAATTTTAATTTATTGTGGGGCTCAAAATTAGGCCAATCAGGTGATACCACGTGTTAATTAATTATTATTTTTTAATTAAACGTGTGCCGAAGTTTGAGTCAGTAGGCAAATAAGTACTACAACTAAGCTACAACCCAACTTGTTGTTCAAGATATAAATCAATATAAATCTAACTTGCTCCCTCAGTGAATCCATCAAAAGCTAGTTAGATTTAGAATAAATGACTTCACAGAATGAGTCTAAGCTTTGGAGATGCTCTTTACATTACAGACACAAGCTATTTCCTTAGCCATACTATCAAGTTCTCTGCTTTTGCTAAAAAAATCAATGGTCCTCTCTGTCCAGAAAGCATGAACTGCTTCCGTGTAGATTAATTTGAGGAGTTGTGCATGATTTAGTCTTCTGAATAATCCATTGGTGCAACTGATTGCTATCTAATGTAGCATTTGATAGCCGTGCATCCAATCCATCAATCTTCCCCATAACTATCTTGCATATGAACATTCTATAAATAGATGGAAAGATCTTGTCAATCAAAATCTAACTTTGATTCAACATTTATCGACTCGATAGGTAGCAAATTACCGATGATTAATTGGGGAAAAAAACAAAAATGGTAATAACAATCTTCACACTTGTACGATGGACATTACCAGGAAGCCATGATTTGTTACATATGAAAACTGGATATCATTACAAAAGATAAGTACTTTGTCTAGTAGAACTATATTCAAATATTTTACATAATATCCAAAATATATATAAAAGACATCTTCAAGTACATCTTCACTCATCATTTCAAATGACCCGGAACTAGATATCTTCAAGTACATCTTCATTCATCATTTCAAATGAGAACGGAGCTACAATCCCCATCTTAGTAGCCAACCTTCGCTATTCCAAAAATCGCATAGCACAGAAGTATTTTGAAGTACCTTCAAAAAAAGGTAAACACCAATTATCAACTAAGGAAATCGAAATTGAGAAGAGTGCATAAATAGAGATTACAGAGAGATAATTTATAAGTTCACATAGGAGGAATTTTAACGGATAGACCCTCATATAGTTCCTCTATTTCACTTTTGTGTATGCTAGAAGAACAACCACTAATTCCGTAAGACTTTTATGAGTGTTGAGTGGAATGAAAAATGCTATGTCAATACTAGCTCACAACCTACAAATTAGGAAACTAACTAAAACATGGAGACCCATAGGTGAATCACACGATCATTGTTTTCAGGAAATTAGTACAGATTATAAAAGACTCCAAATTTTAAATTACTGAAAAACATTAAAATTATATTTTTGCCCTTGTACATCCCTTTAAACCGTCATTTCTAAATATTAGTAACATGATTACTTACTACTTTAATCAGGTTGATCAATTGAAACATGCATCTGTACTTTCTTTTATTCAATTTGTATTTATCAACGTAAGTTTCATAAATGGAAGATTTACAAGAGGGTGTAATAGTTATCAAAACAGTTAGTTTCACTGATCGATACCAGTGCTGTCAATATGGATTTATTTATTAACTTTAACTTGATGAAACTAATTTGTAATTTATCTACAGACATTTTACAAATGTGAGAATGAATGACTTTTTTTAATTATAAAGTTATATTACTTAGCACAAAAACGAAAAAGTATTTTATGAATAGCATATTTTACTATCAAAATCATTTAAAAAAAATTAAAAAATTTAAGAACATCTAAGTATGGGACCAACATCAAGTCAAAACCCAATTAAAAGTTTGGGATTAAGAAAATTGGGATTGAAAATGTATTTTGCCAAACTTGTTAATCTTTTATAAAATACAAAAAAGACCCCAAACCATTTAATCCAACCCCCATTTATTTTAAACTCAACATCGGTCCATATAAAACACACGAACTTCATTCAAAACACACGATCATCTCATCCTTCAAACTTTCAACCTTCAAACCCACGAACTGATCGCAACTGCTAAATGTGCCTCTTCAAACCGTCGTCAACCACTTCAAAAGCCGACTCAGCAACGAACTGCTGCTCTCCATTTCTCTTAGGTAAAATCGCTCAACTTTTTCTTCTTTTAAAGTTAGTGTTTTGAAATCAAAGTGAGAAAATGATGATTTTGGTCAGAGAAGAAGAAGAATAACATGGGTTTGTCTGCAATGTTGTTTATTTTGTTGTTCAATGCTTTAGAAACCCTTATTTGCTGTATTTATTCGAGTTGTTAGGGTTTGTGTGTTTGTAAATAGTGCATGTGGTTGTGAAATTCTGGTTTTTGGTGTTGTTTGTGTTCTCGTTCTCCTTAGGAGTTCGAAAAAAGGGCTTGTTGGGCTTGACAAAACCCGTATTTGCTCTATTTGTTCCACTTGTTGGGGTTTCTGTGTTGTTAAATAGTGTATGTGGTTGTGAAATTATGATTTTTGGTACTGTTTGTGTTCTTGTTCTCCTTGGGGTTTCGAAAAAAGGGTTTGAATTTTTTTTGGATTTTTTCCAACAGCTGAGTAAGTTGTTGCAGCAACTTCAGCACTTGTTTGACAGTTGAGGTTGGTTTATTTTGTTTAACTTGTGATGGTTGTGTGTTTGTATTGAAACAAATGTTTTTTCTAGTTCAAAAGTTAGGGTTTTGAAATAAAAGTACGAAAATGATTAATTTTGGTTAAAGAAGAAGAGGAAGAACATGGGCAGGGTGTCTATGCAATGCTGTGTATTTTGTTCAATTTTTGACTGTTGTGTGTTTGTAATACACTGATATTGCACCCTGATAGTGAAATAGATGTTGTTGTCCTGTTGTTGTCCTTGTAAGGCTTAGGAAAAAGGGCCTTGCCTTTTTTTTTTTTTTTTTTACCCAACAGCTGAGTAATCTGTTGCAACAGATTTATAATCTGTTGGTAAAAAACCAACCAGTTGCTGAGGTTGTTGCAGCAAGTGAATATGTTGTTACAACATATTTAAAATCTGTTGAAAATTGTTAAAACAGTTGCTGAGGAAGCTGCAGCAACTGTTCTGATGGTTTCCAACAGATTAGTCTGTTGGAACAACTCAATCATATGTTCCAACAACTTTACCAGTTGTTGCAACAGATTATCCATCTGTTGGAAATAATCAATACGATTCTTTGAGGAAGTCACAAGAATCGTATTGATATTTTCCAACAGATGTATAATCTGTTGCAACAACTTATGAAGTTGTTGGAACATATGATGGAGTTGTTCCAATATATTACACACTTGTTGCAACATATGCTTCAACTGTTGTAAAAATTCATTATTTGTTTACTTTAAATGTGCACAAATCAATTGAAAGTGTTTTTGCTTATCTCCTGTGTGCAAATAAAATGTCTTCACGAAAAATAAAAGGGGAGGAATCATCTACAATTAGTAAAAGAGCCAAGGGGGCATCATTAGATGATCTTGCTAAACAGGCAAATATTCTTTCTGAACAAACTGCTGAACAGCAAACCTCTCAAGTAGGAGTTTCTGGCCAAGAAAGTAAAGAAGAAGAAGAAGAAAAAAAGACAATGATGAAAATGAAGAAGAAGAAGAAGAAGAAGAAGAAGAAGAAGAAGAAGAAGAAGAAGAAGAAGAAGAAGAAGAAGAAGAAGAAGAAGAAGAAGAAGAAGAAGAAGAAGAAGAAGAAGAAGAAGAAGAAGAAGATGAAGAAGGAGAAGAATGAAGAAGAAGAAGCCGAAGAAGAAGAAGAAGAAGAAGAAGAACGATGTAAATAATAATGACGAAGAAGAGGATAGAAGAAGATCTTGTAAAAATGATGACAATGAAGAGGATAAAAGCGCATCTTTTGAAAGGTCGATTCTTCTATTGGGACTGATATTGACAGACCTTCCACTGATGAAGTTGTCAAAACTTTCAGTATTGAGAAGTTCCGTGTGCAGATGCCGATGGATAAACTAGGTGATTTGAATGGTGATCTTGTTGTAAAATCGTCATGGGCAAGCCCTTTGATTACTTTAGGAAGATACTTCAGGAGGAGGACTTGGAGGATTTCTTCAGGGCCACATGTTTTGGCATGTATCTAGATTTGCCTGAGGACAACAATGCAAGGTTTCAAATGACCATTGTGTATGGTCTTCTCAAACAATGAATTATTTGCAAAAAACTCGATGAGATATGGATAAACTACCGCGGCATGCTAGTTTGTTTGGCATCAAGGAGTTTGCCATAATCACGGACCGAGGTGTCATGCTCCTTCTCACCTCTTCCTACGATTACATTAAAGAAGGGAGCCAAGACATCCAAGTCATCAAAGGGAGCCAAGACATCCAAGTCATCCAAGGCAGCCAAAAAAGGCAAAGCCAAGGTTGATGATGATTTGGATTTAGTGGATGTTGTTGGAAAGAGCTACAAGGTAGCGGATTTGCTAGCAGACTTGAAGTCAAAAACTATGTCAAGAAAGCACAAGGAGTCATTGTGCTTAGTTTGGTTTGTGAATTCTATTCTTTGGGCAAAGGATGTAAAGAATAATATACAACTTGGTTTGATTAAACTCTCGGAGGATCATGAGGCATTCAATAACTATCCATGGGGTCATAAAAGTTTAAGTTGACTGTTGAATATTTGTCCAAAGCTTTGAACCCTAATGTGAAGACTTCTAACATCTATGACTTCCTTGGGCCTTCATGGTAAACTTTCTTTCTTCAATGTTTTATCTTTTTAATTCTTTTCCTTCATTGATTATTCTGATTTTTGGTGGCATAATTTTTTCTAGGCTTGGGCATTTGAAGTCATTCCTCACCTACGGAGTCAAGTCAGGGACTACTCGGAAGAAGTTTGTTTTCCAAGGATCCTCAGATGTTGACTGCTAAAAACAGCAACAAAAAAAAATCTTGATCCTTTTAACCCCCCCCCCCAAGGAAGCGATAAGTCGAGAATACGTTTGAAAATATCCCCGAATAGTTTTATAACAAGTAACTACTTGTTGCAACGGATACATTTATCTGCTTTAACAACCTCGAATATGTTGGAAAAATCAAAACGATTCTTGAGGAAGTTGCGCGCAAAATATTTTCGATATTTTCCAACGGATAGTGAATATGTTGCAACAACTCCTAAGATGTTGGAACAACTTACTCGGTTGTTGCAACGGGTTCACAATGTTGGAAAATATCACAACGATTGCAAAGGAAAATTGCCGGCAAGCTATTTTGGTTTTTCCAGAATATAGCAAAGAATATGTGGGGGTTGTTGCGATAACAGGATTTGTTGGAACATATTGAACAAGTTTGACATGTGGGGGTTGTTCCAATTGTTAACTTGTCAACCTATACACACTTATTGGTTTGAATATATTTGTTTGTTTGTTGTAGGTTGTGCACCCAAGGCTTATCCCGACAAAACGAGAGGTGCGAGATGCCATGTCTTGTTAGTTTAGGCTTGGGAATACGTGCATGATGAATTGATTGATCAGATAAAAGAAGAATTATTTGGAGCCACAACTATCATAAGGGCTGGTGTTGTTGATGGTGGTGATGGTGATGGTGATGGTGATGTTGATGTTGATGTTAAGTTGGTGATGTTGTTGGTGATAGTGATGGTGTTGGTGATGGTGTTGATATTAATACTGTTGTTGATGTTGCAAGACAAGCAGTGGAAGATCTTGCTGATAATAGAAGAGATGACGATGGTAGTGGTGATGGAGTTGGGTGGATATATACTCCCAAAGTGGTGGTGGTGGGCGGACCACGGATATCCCTTATAGGTTGGGTAGATATTCTTCAGTTGGTGCCGGTCTCCAAGGTGTATTCTTGTGCTTGTGAATGCAGTACTTGCAGGCTAAAAATGGAGGGTTTGATAAACAAGGTTGAAGAGTTGCTTCAGGCACAAAAAGATACAAATTCTGCTATAAAGAGTTTGATGTCCAAGAGGGGTGTCAATCCATCCAAAAAGCTCAGCTCACCCTATACTCCTATTGGGATTCGCAAGAGGGCAAAAATAATTTCCAAGGCACTTGCTGATTGTAGAGCAAGGAAAACAAGTACTCCACAGAAGTCTATTGCTACTCCTCCTGCTGAAGTTGTGCCACAAGTGCTAAAAAAAGTTGATATTTTCAAGCGTGTAAACCCCCCAAAAAAAGAAAAAGCTTGAAACCTTGATCAAATCCAAAAAGAGTGGGAGAGCAATGTACTCAATGCATGAATTTGGGGCCGAAGACTTCAAGGTTATGACAGACATGCACGTATGGTGGGAGGATTGGGTAAGTTTCAACACTTATATATATCTATATAATTCAGTATATTGTTTGAACAAGTCATGTAATTCGATGAACTTGTTGCAACAAGTTAACTAGTTGTTACAACAAGTTACTAACTTGTTGCAACAAGTTAACTAGTTGTTCCAACAAGTGAACAACCTTGTTGCAGCAAGTTCACTAGTTGTTCCAACAACTCTAACTACAAGTTAACTAGTTATCAAGTGGGCGACTTTTTTTAATACTTTTCTTGCGTATGTAGATGAAATCTTGTTGCTGATGCGTATGAGGCGGCTCAATTTCCCTGAGCACTATGATTCCTCTGATAGAATCATGGACTTCAACTTCTACCATCATATTCGCAGCAGGTACTTAGGGTTGTCCGATGAGTCTACACATGTGGGTGTCGTGCCCTATGAGCAAAGACTTGCTCTCTTTAGGTGGGACGATGATGGTCTCGCTTTTCCCAGAGGTAGTGTACCCTACCCAGGTGGCTGCGAGTGGATTGGTGCCAAAAGGATCATAGCTGTCATGAATATTAATGACAACCATTTTGTCACTATTGAGATCATCATTGAGGAGGGTATCATAAATGCTTATGATTGCAACATCCCATGTAATGAAGATAGTGCTTTCTTCTGCCACATGCAGCCGTTATTGGATTTGTTCCCCAAGTTGCTAAAGCAGAGTGGCATGTTCTCACACTTACCTGAAAAGTTGCTGAATGAATCATGGAAGTTTGATCGGAAGAAGGATATCCCCCGCAATGAGACCAATAAGGCATGTGCTTCCTGGTCACTTGCTTTTGTTGAAGCTTTGCTTACCCGCACGAATATGACCAAGCCCGATACCTTATTGAGTGACAATACTGTGGAGAGGATGCAATGGAGGTGGGCTTGTGGAATTATTGATAAGGTGTTGGAGCCCTAATGTGGGGACAAACAATTTCTCTTAAACTATGTTTGCATTAAACAATTTCTCTCATATTTTGCTTGCATTTGAATTATGGTGGATGAACACATTATGTAAATTTGTTAAATATATATTCTATGCTCAGTGCCCTTATATATTGTTTAAGTTGTTTCAGTAGTTTTACGCAAGTCACAAATATGTTGGAACAAATACCTAATATTTTGGTAAAAATAAAACAACTAGTGCAAACGTTGCAACAGATGTGAAAAAGTTACTAAGTTGTTGCGCATATGGACCTATTAATCCAAATTGTGTTGCAACAAGTAATCTTCCGTTGCAACAATTTACTTAGTAATCCAACAAGTAAGATATTAGAAGAACAATGTTGTTGCAAGTAATGAATATGTTGAACATATGGATCTTCTGTTGTAAATAATCAAAGCGATTTACTGAAGATGTTGCAACAAGTAAGGAATCTATTGGAACATATGGATCTTCTATTGCAAATAATCCATCTTTGTTGGAACATATGGATCTTCTTGCAAGATGTTGTAACAAGTAAGGCATGTTAGAACATATGGATTTCTGTTGCAAATAATCCAATGTTTGTAGTTTGCAAGATGTTGCAACAAGTAATGATCGCTGTTGGAACATATGGATCTTCTGTTGCAACAATTTACTTAGTTGTTGCAACAATGTACTTGCATTGTGACTTAAGTATTCCATTGTTTATCAATAAATATGGTTGATTTCCATTGTTTATCACTAAATATCGTTGATTTCCTTTATTTATCACTAAATATGGGTGAATCAAGTAGTTCACATCAATTCACTCTAATGATCACTCGATTTAGTGCATACTGACTTAGTAGATCTTCTTTGCTTTACTCAAAATACATCAAATTGATTAAGTATTATACATTGATCACTAAATATGGTTGATTTCCTTTGTTTATCACTAAATATGGGTGAATCGAATAGTTCACATCAATTCACTCTAATGATCACTCGATTTAGTGCATGCTGACTTAGGAGATCCTCTTTGCTGACTCAAAATACATCAAATTGATTAAGTATTATACATTGATCACTAAATATGGTTGATTTCCTTTGTTTATCACTAAATATGGGTGAATCGAGTAGTTCACATCAATTCACTCTAATGATCGCTCGATTTAGTGCATGTTGACTTAGGAGATCCTCTTTCTTTGACTCAAAATACATCAAATTGATTAAGTATTATACATTGATCACTAAATATGGTTGATTTCCTTTGTTTATCACTAAATATGGGTGAATCAAGTAGTTCACATCAATTCACTAAATATGGGTGACAAGTAGATCTCTTTCACTCAAAATACATCAAATTGATTAAGTATTCCATTGTTTATCACTAAATATGGTTGATTTCCTTTGTTTATCACTAAATATGGGTGAATCGAGTAGTTCACATCAATTCACTAGTGATCACTCGATTTAGTGCATGTAGACTTAGAGATCCTCTTTCTTGACTCAAAATACATCAAATTGATTAAGTATTCCATTGTTTATCACTAAATATGGTTGATTTCCTTTGTTTATCACTAAATATGGGTGAATCGAGTTGTTGAACACATCAATTCACTCTTGATCACTGGATAAAACACAAGTTGTAACGGAGATCCTCTTTCTTAGACTCAAAAAACATCAAATTGATTAAGTATTCCATTTTTATCACTAAATATGGTTGATTTCCTTTGTAATCATGTTGGGTAACAAATTTGTTATCACTAAATATGGGTGAATCAAGTAATCAAACTTGTTATAGTTGTTGGATAAAATGCAACAATCTGTTTTAACTACTATAGTATTCTGTTGAACAAAGTCTAGTTACTTGTTGGATAAAACCCAACAAGTTAACAAGATGGTGTTGACAATAGAATTCATTACTTGTAATATTGGAAAGTGATTAAGTTGTTGAACAAATTTATTAACAAAGAATACACACATTTGTGATTTGAACAAGATCAACATCTCATAAACATATATACCAAGTTCACAAACACCAAGAACATAAATTACCATGCTAAGAAACAATAACATTAAAATGTCATAAAGTTCCAACAGATAACTATTATTACAACATAATGCAATTTACAACTATGGAGCATTTAGGCTTGGACATGTTATTTTTTTGTGGCCAGCTGTTTTGCATAAGGAGCATTTGTTTTTCCTCGTTGGAAATGATTCCCCGATTCCACGCCTCCTCTTTGTCCGCCTTCTTCCGGGTTTGCTTGGATCAACATATGGAGGAGGTATCTCTCTCTCTAAAATCTCCAAAGGAACTTCCCAAGATTCTTCAGAAGGCACAGGACAAATTTCCTCACAATATGCAATTATGTAATTCTCCACCTTATAATATGGAGATGAGTAGTCATAAATCCGTCTTCCAAAGTAGTCACCATATTGGACCGAAGCGCCATTGCATGTGGACAAGGTATTTTGTCCAGGTCAAAAACTCTACAAGTACAAGATCTACTTTGCAGATCGATTGTCGCAACTACACCGTGACCGATGACGCTGAACTTGTAGTTGGCTATTTGATGGGCTAATAACTTGTTCCCCAAGTTGACAAATTTTGAATTTTTTTTTTCAACTGAAGGAACAAAGATGTTTGGTGAGTCGATGAACTCCATATGTCTCTCATGAAATTTTTCTGCAAACCTCCTGTTTATGGCATCAAATAAAGCAGTAATGGGAAATTCTCTTTCAACATTGAACATTGAGTTCACCGACTTAGCAATGTTTGACATCATAAGATTATACCTGTCAAAATAAACAATAACGTATTTCATTAACATACAAATGATTATAGCTATTGGAAAATATCAAACGGTTTGCTTAAATATCAAAACTTGTGTTACTTGTTGGAGAGAGTTAGTTGTGTCATACCAAAATCAACAACTAAGTGGTTACTAAATTACCTATTGCAACAAGTGAGTTAGTTGTTCCACTGTGTTACTTGTTGGAGAGACCTTCATTATTGTCTTTGTGTAAACAAAATAACAACTAAGTGAGTTGTTGGAACAACTAACTTACTTGTTGCAACAAGTGAGTTAGTTGTTCCAACAGGTGTGTTACTTGTTGGAGAGAGCTTCGATTGTCTCTGTGTCATAACAAAATGCAACAACTAAGTGAGTTGTTGGAACAACTAACTTACTTGTTGCAACAAGTGAGTTAGTTGTTCCAACAGATGTGTTACTTGTTGGAAAGAGCCTCAGTTATTGTCTCTGTGTCATACCAAAATGCAACAACTAAGTGAGTTGTTGGAACAACCTAATTACCTGTTGCAACAAGTGAGTTAGTTGTTCCAACAGATGTGTTACTTGTAAGAGAGAGCTTCAGTTATCGTCTCTGTGTCATAACAAAATGCAACAACTAAGTGAGTTGTTGGAACAACTAAATTACCTGCTGCAACAAGTGAGGTAGTTATTCCAACAGATGTGTTACTTGTTGGAGAGAGCTTGATTATTGTCTCTTGTGTCATAACAAAATGCAACAACTAAGTGAGTTGTTGGAACAACTAAAGTACAATTGCAACAAGTGAGTTAGTTGTTCCAACAACTTGTTGGAAAGAGCTTCAGTTATTGTCTCTGTGTCATAACAAAATGCAACAACTAAGTGAGTTGTTGGAACAACTAACTTACTTGTTGCAACAAGTGAGTTAGTTGTTCCAACAGATGTGTTATTTGTTGGAAAGGTAATGTATGAATACCTATTTCCGGGGAAGAATACCTTGCTCCATACAACGTGGAATCCAACAAATTCAAGATGTTCGGCGGCCCCAGGGGACGGTATCTCGATTTGATTGAAATGGTCATTGAACTCATCTATATTGTACGATTTTGCTGCTTTATAAAGCGAGATACGACCTTTGTATTGTGAAAGGTGGTTCGGAGATTTTCCCAAGGTGCTTCATGCAACAACCATAATGAGATAAAGGGAAGACAATTGAAACCGCCTTTTTGATACTTGGATGCCTATCAGAAATTATGCACAACTCTTTGGTATCATCTACAAAGCTTCTCATTTGTTCAAAAAAATATTTGTATGAGGCATCACACTCCTTGTCCACTACACAAAATGCCACAGAAAAACATGATTCTCCGCATCTTGCGCCACGGCTGACAACAACACTCCTTCGTACTTGCTCTTCAAGAATGTCCCATCGACAGCTATGACTTTTCTCATTTGCGCAAAACTAAGCATCCAAGCCTTGTAGGCTACAAAAAGGTACTTGAACTTCCCATTAGCAGCAACCTTCAATGCCGTCTTACTTCCTGGATTTGCAGAACGAAGCATATAACGGTACGCATCAAGCACTGCATACCCGTGCTCATGTGTTCCCCTTGTCAAAGATTTTTCAATCTCCATGCCCTTCCAGACCTTCCAATAACTCACCTTACAACCCAATTCTGTGCGGAATGATTGGCTCATATCTTTTATAGATGGGCCTTTACCGTCAGGAAACCTATCTTTGAAGTATTCACCAATGACTTTCGCTGTGGCGTATGGATTATGGCTAGTAATATGCTCAGAACCACATGTGTGATACTTTACGTAGGTTGTAATACAAAATCTGTCAGAACTTAAAAGCTTCATAGCCCTCAGCCACCACTTGCACTCCGAATGTACACATCTAAAGCAATACACAGTGCGCGAATTAATCACCTTCTTGAGTGTAAAATCTTTCTTCACGCAAGCAAGTTTCAACATAGTTGCTAGTTGTTCCTTGTTCTTGAATGACATTCCTTTATAAAAGCTTTGTTTCATCATCTTGAACATGGTTGCCTTGTGAAGATTGTGTAGAACACGGTGTATTGCTCGCAACTTCGGGTGTAGGAATCGGCTCACCCCCACTTCCATTATTTAGAATATCCATATCCATATCCACCCTATCCAATTTATCATTTAACACATCTTGTTGGTCTTGACCTAAATTATGGTTCTCTACCGGGCTTCCAACCACGTATACCCTTAAAATGGGCGTAGCTACATCATTCAAATAAGTAAGCAAACGATCCTGATCGGTTATCTTAAAAGGCAAGACCCTCTGGTTTTCAAAAGAGCTATGCATGTAAGTGATGGCAAGATCTTTCGGTTCACAAGTTAATTCACAATAGGTGATGATTAAGTTCACAAAATCATCAAACACAACATCTCTTTGAACACTCATCGCTATCGTCTCTAACATGTGACTACCCTTCCATCGCCAAATATATCGATTGTTCTTCTCGATCCATTCGCTATGGCAATCAACACCTATTGTTATTGAGTCCCCCATTAATGCTGCCTGAATATATTTTGTTTTTTTAAAAAAAGGTCATGACAGTATAGTAACAAAATACAATAACTTAATGACTTGTTGGAACAGATGAATCAGGTGTTGCAACAAGTGGATTACCTATTACAACAAGTACTATCCTTGTTGCACCAACTAACTAATCTGTTGGAGTCAGCTTCAGTTTTTTGAGTTCTGTTTAATCCAAAGACAGTTGAAGATGTCCAACAGATTAGTGAGTTGTTGCAACAAGTATATTACTTGTTGCAACAGGTAATACACTTGTTGCAGCAACTAACTAATCTGTTGGAGTCAGCTACAGTTTTTTGGGTCCAGTTTTTGGGTTCTGTTGGACTGAAGCTGAATCCAACGGATCAGTGAGTTGTTGCAACAAGTAAGATACTTGTTGCAACAGGTAGTACACTACTTGCAACAACTCACAAATCTGTTGCAACTTATTCATACTACGTATTTAACAACAATTAGTATAGAAGTTGCAACAACTACATAATCTGTTGTAATTGTGGCAGCAACTACAATAGCTGTTGCATAAACTACAGCAAACTATAGCAACTGCTGCAGAAACTACAACAATTGTTGCAAAAATTTAGAACCTCTTATACAGCAGCTTTAGCACTTATTGCAACAAGTACAATTGCTACTGTAGATTGTTGGAAAATCGACAAAACCCACATAAATAATTGCAACAAAACAGCAATATTTTACTTACCAAATGAGCGGAAATTACTTCTGAAGTAATGCCCAGCGAAAAAATTGTAAAATCTGTTGGTTTCGTTTTTTTCTTTGTTGAGCAAATTCTTCAAAATGCCGCACCAATGGAAGAAGAAGAAGCAGGGGAAGCAGCAATACTTATGAAGTAATGCCCATGTAGACACTAACGAAATCCAGCCAAAAAAATTGCAAATCTGGTGGTTTAGTTTTTTTTTTGTTGAGCGATTCTTCAAACTGGCAAAGAATGGATGAAGAAGAAGCGAAGCAAGAATGGAAGATGAGGAAGAAGAATGGAGGGAGAAAAAGAATGAGAACAGGCGGATGGAAAAGAAGAAGAAGAAGGAGGAGGAAGAACGAACCGAGGAAGGAAAAGAAGAACAATGGAGGGAAAAGAGCAAAAACGGGTGCGGCTATTGGCGCCCTTTTTTTTTTGACCCATTTTTGTATTTTACCCTCTATTTGGATGGTTGTTTCCCGTGGTTCATTAATGTACAGTACTGTACGGTACAGTATGGTGTTGTATTGTATTATATTGTACTGTATTAATGAATACAATGTTTGGATAGACTGTATCGTTTGTTATGGTTTAATAACATTTGTATTGTTTGGTTTGATTGTATGGTACTGTATAATAACTTGTAAGTTTACTAAAATACCCTTAACTCTTAATTATAAATTAGTTTATATATATTAATAAAACTCAAGGAAAGAATAAAATAGGAACTTTAAAAAATAAGTAGGTGGTGGGTGGTAGGGTGGGGCTGAGTGGGTGGTAGGGTGGGGTTAGGTAGTGTTGAGGGGTAGTAGGCGGGGGAGGTGGACGGGTGGGTGGTTGTGGGATGAGGGTGGGGGTAGTGGGTGGTAGGGTGGGGGTGAGTAGTTGTGGGGTGGGTTTGGGCGGTTGTGAGAGGTAGTGGGTGGCGGTTAGGGTGGTGGGGGTGAGTGGCAGGGAGTGGGGTAGTTGGGGTTGGGGTGGGTGTGGGTGGTAGGGCGGGGGTATGGGTGAGTAGCGGGGGTAAGGTGGGGGTGAGTGGTAGGGTAAGGGTGGGTGGGGTCGATGGTGGAGGGTGGGGCGGGGTGGGAGTGAGTGGTAGGGTGAGGGTGCGGGTGGGGTGGGGTGGAAGGTGAAGGGTGGAGTATAATAGAGAAATGAAATACGTAACTACGTAAAAATCATCAAATCTGCGGTTACAAAAATTGGGATTTTTCATGGTTATATAACCATGGGATGAGCCACGAGTATACAACACCATACCACATAATTTTAAGAACAATGGAAACAAATATGATTTCATAGAAAACCATACATTAGTGAACCACGGGAAACCACCATCTAAACAGGGGGTTAGGGTTTATATTGGCTAGGTCAAAGTGTTAAAAATAAAACTTAAGGGAAAAGTGTTAAAAATAAAGTTAAAGGTCAAAGTGTCAAAACCTCTTAATCACTAATAAAAAAATATCACCTCCACTCAGTAATTAAAACTTGAGTCACTTTCACTTAAACGTGTCAACCGGTTCGAACCGGACCGGACCGGTAATCGGTTACGGGACCGGCCGATTTCCGGTTAAAAAATCGGAACCGGCCACCGGTTCCGGTTTACCGGTTTCAAATCCAAAATCGGAACCGGTCCGGTTCAAACAGTCCAAAACCCTTTTTTTTTATTTTTTGTATAGTATATATATATTATAGTATTTATTAGTATATTGTAGGTATATTTACATATGTTATATAAGTTTATAAGTAAAGTTTAAATATTCTATCGACTAACGGCTAACAAAAGTCGAATAATACGATATACGTGTATATATATATATATATATATATATATATATATATATATATATATATATATAGTTATATGCTTAAGTAGTTAAGCCTTAAGTTATACTACATATACCTAAAATATAGTAAGAATATACTTATTATATATATATCAATATATTAGGTTATATAACTTATATATATATAGATATATGTTTAAGTTATATATATATATTAATATATATATATATATATATATGTTTAAGTTATATGTATACTATATATACTTATAACTTATATTATATATATATATATATATATATATATATATATATATATATATATATATATATATATATATATATATATATATATATATATGTTCTCTTCAAGTATACTATATATACTTATAACTTATTTATTATAACTTATATTTATAGCGTAATTTTTTTCTAAGTTTATAAATTCGTATATACGTGTATATATATATATATATATATATATGTTTAAGTTATACATTATATTATATATTATAAGTATATACATATATATATATATATATGTATATATTTATAATATATAATATAATGTATAACTTAAACATATATATAACGGATCAGAGCCATGGTGTTCTAGTAGTGATAGGTGATGTAATTCAACGATTCCATAAAATGAATTTTATAAATCGGAAAAGAACTGTTAAAAACAGTAAGAAAGAGGAATATGATACTCCTCAAGAACTGGATCTCCTTAATAAGTGGACGATTCCTAAAATTGAACCCATAACTATTTACCAAATGGGTACTTTTGAGAAAATAGGTCTCAAGCAAGTAGTTAAAACTACTGAAGAAACTATGACTGTAGATAATGATCATGCTACTTTTAGATTATTATCTGACAGTGATCTTGCCCCTTATAGGGTAACCCATAGATTTATGCATATTGGGTTAATACAAGTTGCATTTAAACCTTTAACTTTAAGAGGTTTACCAGAGAGCTTTATAGCAGCTCTAAGAGATGGAAGAAATCGAAACTGGAAGAAATCCCTCATAGGGACAGTCCAAACAAGTTTAGCTTATGGACCAGTTTATTTTAATGCTCATCCTAACTTGCAGGTATCTTTGCAAGATGATAATTCTTTAGATGCTTTAATATTAAGTATCAAATTGCATGGTTATGATTATATGCCAGGAACAGAGGTAATATGCATCTGTTATAGAATTTATTATAAACCATTATATACCATGAATCCTATGTGTAAGATCATGGATTTTAAAAATGAAACTATTTTAATAGAAACTAATTTTGGTAAATCCAAGATTATGACTAGAAGACCTATCAAGTGGGATGAAATAGATTTCCCTAAAGAGTGGGTCATTGAGGGAGCAACACCACCTCAAAAATATTTTTCGAAATTTCGAAAATTGAACAGATCCCAGATGGGACAGTAAAACTGAGGTTCCATGAGCCTACACTTGCATTAGAAGAAGATGAACATAATAGTGTTCGTTCTAGTATACCTAGATCTTTATCTTCTAACAGATCTTATATATCTCTGTGGATGATATTGTGCGGACCCCATCAAGGGCATCTACTTCACAGGTAAGAGATGATGATTCTAATAGAATTGATAGATTAAATATTAACCGTGATAATATTGTAATAGGTATTAAAGACCCGAATTAATCGAGTCGACATGGATTTTCCTATATTTAATGGATCCAAGTCGGAAAATTGATTTTAGTCGGGATCACCCGCAAGACTAGAGATCGATAAAAGAGTTTTATACTCCTAAATGGATAACATTTAGAAAATGGTTTTTTGATAATTTTAAACCAGAAGAAACAACTGTTTTCCAGGAAGAATTTTATAAAGATCTTTCTGCAGCAAATCAGATTATATCTTTTGTTCCTTGGTTTATGGCCAAATATTTTGCTAATTATATTTCTGTTATAGAAAGAGATTTTACTTTAACAAGTGGAGAAAAAGTTCAAAGTATTTATCCTCCACAAGCGAATTTTCGTATGGGAAAAGATTTACATTTCTCAGCCTTTTCAAAATTAATTGAAAATGGTGCCTTGACTGTCATGACTAGTCATATTAATAATATGATAAGGCAACAAAATTATACTAATGTTTATATGAATATTTTGGGTGAACAAATATTTTCACTTCATGAAAAAGTTGATAAACTTTTAAATAATTTTAATAAAGCTTCTACTTCTGATAAGGGAAAACAGAAGGAAGTTGTTGCCACTCCAAGTATACAGCCTCCTCCTGAAATTCATGATTTTAAATTAAAATCTTTATCAGATTTAGAAAATCTTTTAGACGAAAAGTTTAAAGGTTTAAAACTTACTCCTTTAATAGCGGAGGATGATAAATATTTATCTGATATTGATTATAAGGCTCGCATAGCATCTGATATTAATAAAATTGATGAATATTATGCTGTCAAGCCTACCCAGAGGATGTACTACTATCCTCGACCAACTCCTCAAGATGTTTTATTAGAGGAACATGAACATGTTATTTCCAACAGTTATAGTGGTAAGGAAATATATGAATGGAATATTGACGGTTATAGTGAACGTCAAATTTATTGCACTATTCATAGAATGTTAATGTACAGCACTATCTGCAAGGTTCATAAAAATAGTGAAAGAGTTATTGCAGATATGATCATAGGCGGTTTCACTGCCAATTAAAAGGTTGGTGGGATAATTATTTGACTAATGTGCGGCGACATGCAATTCTAAGCGCTGTTGTTAAGCAAGAAGGTGAAGATGAAGCACCGTTGCTAATATAGTTTATACACTTGTAATTAATATTGTCGAACATTTTTCAGGAAGATGGACGGATAACAATGAGTCTATTCGCACCATGCTTCAAAACCTTAGATGCAAGACCCTAACCTCATTTAGGTGGTATAAAGATGTTTTTCTTTGCAGGGTCATGGAATTACCAGAGAGCAATGACTCTCATTGGAAGTCCAAATTCATAGATGGACTCCCTCCTCTTTTTGCAGAAAGGGTTAGAAAGGCTCCTAGAAAAGGGGAAAGAAGTATAGATTATAATAATTATACTTATGGTAAACTAATTGGTACTTGTATGCAGGAAGGGTTAGCATTATGTAATGAAATTCAGCTAAACCAGCAGATCAAGCGCCATGGTCTTAATGAAAGACAACAATTAGGAGAATTTTGTGGACAATTTGGTATGGATATTCCACAATCTTCTAAGAAGCCTCATAGGCATAAAAAGAAGCATAAAGACTTCCAACAATGGAAGGAGAAGCGGCTACAAAAGAAGAATAGGCGCAAAAAGACCTTTAAGGAAAGAAAGGATTTTATCAAATCCAAAAACCCAAAAGCCTGTTATAAGTGTGGCAGAGTAGGTCATTTTTACAAAAATTGTAAGGTTAAGGCAAAGATTAAAGCCCTTAACATAGATGATGACCTTAGGGAATCTTTATATAAGATTTTATTAAACTCAGATCCAGAACCCGAAGATGATTCTGGTAAGGAAAGTGATAGTTCTTCCAACCCCTCTTCTGATGAAGATATTAGGGTGTTAGACGAAGAGAGTTATATCTCAACCAGTTCAGACGATGAATGTCAACCATGCCAAATAGGGCAACCTTGTATCAAAACCAAGGAAGACGATGAGTTTTATAAACTTGTTTCCCAGTTTAGTGAAAACAAAATTCAGGTTTTAGATGGTCATAACCTCGTAGACCTCCTTAAATATATTAAGGATCCAAATCTTAGGTCCCAAATTATAGACCAAATAGGTTCAAAACAGCAGCCCCAAGAAGAACCAACTGCTGTAGAAATTAGGGAACCTACAGGACCTTATACTATGGCTGGAGTCAAAAAACTCCTCCAAGAACGCCGGAATATTATAAGTACACCGGCAACCACCCACGATTTAGAAAGAGAGGTTCATAACCTTAAGCAAGAAATTTCCACCCTTAGGAGATATCAGACCACATTAGATCATAGAGTCTCGCGACTTGAGGGAAAAGGAAAACAAATCATAGAAACACCAGTTCATATTACTGAAGAAGATCCACCAGTTAATAACACCGTAGAAACTGTTACTACGGAAGAAGGAGAAGGTAGTGGTCCCAGTTCCAATTTTTTAATAAAATTAGAAGCCATTACTTCTTTTAAATTTTTTATAAAGGTTACTCTTTTAATTGATTATAATTTCAAAAAAGAGTTTACTGCTCTAGTTGACAGTGGAGCAGATTTAAGTTGTATTCAAGAAGGATTAATACCTTCAAAATATTTTGAAAAAACTACTCATAGTTTAAGGTCTGCTAGTGGCCAAAAAATGGGTATTACTTATAAATTACCCAAAGCTTATATTTGCCAAGACAAGGTTTGTATTCCTGAAACCTTTGTATTGGTAAAAAATATTTCAAACCAAGTTATTTTGGGTACTCCATTCATCCATAAATTATTTCCTATTCAATGGATGGATGATAAAGGTTTTATAGGAACCTATGATAATAAACCTATCAAATTCGAGTTTATAACTGAACCTTTTTCAAAGATTTTAAATGAAATCAAAGATAAGCTAATGAATAAATATCAGCAAATCAATTTTCTTAAACAAGAAATTTATACTCTTCAAATTGAAGATATTTTACAAAATCCTAAATTACAAGATAAAATTGAGTTTATAAAAAATCAATTTTCTCTACAAATTTGTAGTGATCATCCTAATGCTTTTTGGGACAGGAAAAGACATATTGTCACTCTTCCATATGAAGAATCTTTTTTCGAAAATGATATTCCTAGTAAAGCAAGACCATGTCAAATGAATTCCGAATATTTGGAATTATGCAAAAATGAGATTTCTTCTCTTTTACAAAAAGGTCTCATAAGATCTTCGAAATCTCCATGGTCATGCACAGCTTTTTATGTTAATAAGCATGCTGAACAAGAACGAGGAGTTCCAAGATTGGTAATAAATTATAAACCCCTTAATAAGGTTTTAAAGTGGATTAGATATCCCATTCCTAATAAAAAGGATTTATTAGATCGCCTTCATAATGCGATTATATTTTCTAAATTTGATTTAAAATCAGGTTATTGGCAAATCCAAATAGCCGAAGCAGATAAATATAAAACTGCTTTTAATGTTCCAATAGGGAAATTTGAATGGAATGTTATGCCTTTTGGACTGAAGAATGCCCCTTCAGAATTCCAAAAGATTATGAATGATATTTTTATGGCTTATAGCAATTTTATCATTGTTTATATCGATGATATTTTAGTATTTTCAAATACTATTGAAATGCATTTTAAACATCTTGATATATTCAAGAAAATTATTATTCAAAATGGTCTAGTTATATCTAAGCCAAAAATGTCACTTTTTCAAACAAAAGTCGATTTTTGGTCATAATATTGAAAAAGGAAAAATTGTTCCTATCAATAGAAGTATAGAATTTGCTTCTAAATTTCCTGATATTATTACTGATAAAACTCAACTTCAAAGATTTCTTGGAAGTTTAAATTATATTTCGCCATTTTATAAAGATTTAGCAAAAGATACATCTATTCTATATGATAGATTAAAAAAGATTCCAAAACCTTGGACTGATGCTCATACGCAAGCCGTTCAAAAAATCAAGGGAAAAGTTAATAATCTTCCTTGTCTTACTTTAGCTAATCCTAGTTGGCAAAAAATTATTGAAACTGATGCCTCTGATATTGGCTATGGAGGAATTCTTAAACAGCTTTCTCCAAATGATAAACAAGAATATTTAGTCCAGTTTTATTCTGGCAAATGGAATAATAGCCAAAAGAACTACGCCACTATAGCAAAAGAAATCCTTGCTATAGTTAAGTGTGTTCTTAAATTCCAAGGTGATTTATATAATCAAAAGTTTTTAATTAAAACAGCCTGCCAAGCAGCAAAGTTTATGTTTAATAAAGATTGCAAACATGATGTTTCTAAACAAATGTTTGCCAGATGGCAAGCTCTTTTAGCACCATTTGATTTTGAAATTCATTATAAAAAGGGAAGTGATAATAGTCTCCCTGATTTTCTCACTAGAGAATATTTAAGTTCATAACGTAATTTTCTCATTTGCGTGATGAGACCCACATTGACACCTCCCTCTAATAGAGGAAGGAGAAGAGGACAAAAGGAACGGGCAGAGGCACTGTTCTTGCTCAAATGGGCAACAAAAGGCTAATAGCCGACAAAATTGCGAAACTTCTGGTAATACCCAGAAACAAATCACTTTCTTTGATTATCTTGCTTTTATAGAAGCACGAAAAAAAAGGGAATAATATGCCTCCATCATACTCCAGTAGTGCCCTCGTAATTGATGATAATGAGGACATTGATTCATATGAAGAAAATGCTCAAAGAGAGTTAATAATTCTCCTTGAGAATGATGATCTCCAATGGAAAGATGAACCTTGGCAAATAATGCAAAGGTATTTTGATACAAACGTCATACGCCACTCCGACTTATAAATATCGGATGAATTATGAAATGATCCTATCATATACAGGGTCAGCTGAATTTCGCATTTTTATCCTGCTAATAGCAAGAAAATTTATAATTTTTCAAAAATTATCATCAAAAAAGTATTTTCTCCAAATGAATGGGGAATAAGTCCGTTAAAGGATAGGGATTATATCCACCCAAAACAAAAGTCCCGTTAAATTTAATTATTGGGATTATGTTAATAAAAAGCTCCTTTTATATGAAAATCCTAATAGGAAACATTCATGGTTTATAAAAATTTGTGTCAATGTTTATAAACAGGGCATACCAAATTGGTTTTATCAATGGTGGATTCATTATGGTCCAACCGTGAAATCTTTACCAGAACCCTTTAAAGGTTTATATACCGAATGGGTTGATGTTTCTCCAAAAATAATAGATTTGGAAAATAATATTACTTTCTCTGAGGAAATTTCTAATATGTATTTCTTCATTGAATTTTCTATTCCATGGATTATGAAATGGACAGTTAAAGTGGGTTATACCCCGCAAAATATGCCTTGCTTAAACAGGATTTTTTATACAAAATTCTGGAAAAAATTATTACAAAAATCAAAAGATGGAACTATTCCAGGACAGGATTTAATAAACCAAATTAAAACAACCATTGCACAATATAAGGACTCCCTCAGCTCAAGGACAAAGGAAGTACCCAGTGCATTTGAGCAAATTGCTCGAAAAATCCAATTGAAAAAAGGACTAATTCCACCGAATGCAAAAATTTGCGCTCATAGCTCAATACATGGAGGAATTTAAGTCTAATATAATGCAGCATCTTAATATGGAAGCTATTTCAGACACATCAATGGCGTCTGTCGGTCATACCACAGATAATGAAGAAGAAGATGAAGACTATAATAATCAAGTCTTAGCAGGAGTATTTCAAAGTCCAGCTAATACCGAGGACTATGAAAAATTTGCAGCCCAATTTCTTGGCCAAGAGGAAGCATCTTCCACGGCAAAAGAAAAGATAAGGGCAAGTCACAAATGAAGTGATTGGTGGGGCCCGCCTCTAGGCGGCTACTTTCATAAAGTAGAATCTGCTTTTATAAAAGCAAGTATATAATAGCTTTAATAATTAAAGTTGTAATTATTAGGATTTGCTTTTTTACTTTCGGCTACTTTTTGGCCGACTTTGCTTTTTCTTTACTTTTTTACTTTTTATCTAGCCATCATGTTGTCGGCCATTTGCTTTTTAATTTTGCTGTTTTGTATTTCTGATCCGTTATATAAGGATCAAACTTCTCAGGTTGAGAGTTTAGAGGCAAGTCTTGATCCCCCAAGCATAAGCTCTCTACTACTCCCCTCTGTAAAAATCTTTCTCTAATAAATAAAGTTTGTTCATACAAATCTCCTTCTATTGAGCACAACCTTCATATTTAAGGTATAATTTTTATTTTTCTTTTTATTTCTTTTATTTTATATTTCAATTCATGTTTAGCCTCATAGGCTAAATACTCCGTTGAATTACGTCACACTAGACTACTAAGATCATGGTAATAATGCTTTAATGCATCATGATCATGTCAAACCATGATGACCAAGGTTAGGTGAGATTGACCCAGGCGGACTGTTCAGAACCAGACGGTGGTCCTGTTTTCCGCCCGTCTAACCGTAAGGGCATGTTTTGGGCATTGTTATGGGAAGAACACCCCAACGCCATGGTCAATAGCCTAGTAAAGCAACTTGCTACCTAGATGGCATCATGTTAAGACACGATCCTGCATGGATATGGTATCAATATATAATATAATGTATAACTTAAACATATATATATATATATATATATATATATATATATATATATATATATATATGTATATTCTTATATATATTATTAATTATTTTTCAAGTATATAACTTTATAGTTTTATATTATAATATATAAGTAGATGTATATTATATAATATATATTCTTAGTATATTTTAGGTATATTCCTAACTTAATATAAGTAAAAATATGAACACAAGTAAATAGAAGAAAGCTCAATGAGGCATATATTTTATTCATTCTTGGATAACATTTATTTGCAAGTTGTAGTTTTTTTTAACTTGCAAATAATACATGAGTTGTAAAGAAATAGTAGAATAATAAAATCACCAATTGTGAATCATTTCGTTAATTTCCCCTATATCATATTCGGTCATGGAGATATCTTCAAAGTCTTCCATTTGGTCCGGTCCACTTGCTATCAAATCTTCAATTTTTTCCTCTTTGCCTTCCTCCGCTTCTAAGTTTTGGTTGCGTCGCTCCGATCTAATCCAATCGCGAATGCACACTAGTACTTGCAAGCTAAAGCCGGATAATGAGTGTCTATGGTCTCCAATTTGTTGTCTTCCTTGGCTAAATGCGCTCTCCGAAGCCACGGTTGATACTTGAACCGTAAGGATATCTCGAGCCATTCTTGAGAGTATCGGATGACTTGCCTTGTACTTCTTCCACCATGCTAAGACGTCCAATTCATCCAGTTCCTTGATATTCACATTTGGCTGCATTAAATAAAAGTTATATTCATCAAAGTTTGCACTAGAAGAAGGAGTTGGCTGTGAATGTAAAACTTTTAAATGCGATAAACCCGACAAGCCCTTTTTGCTACTTTGAGAAGTAGTAGGGCGTGGAGCAACGGGTGTAGCACGTTCTTCCAAATTAGAATAATGAGTAAAAAAATTTCTAAACTCGTCATCAATAGCGAGTTCGGTTTCAGCTAAAGATGGTCGAACTCTCTCTTCAATTTCTAAAAATGTATAAATTTGACCAACCAATGTTTTAGTATAAGACACTTTTAAACAAGGATTTAAAAGAGAACCCAATATAAATAAAGTTGGGATGGGAAAAAAATACTTCTTAAATTTGATTATCATTTCAAAAATAGCCGCTTGATAACCGGGTTTATATTTATACTCTTGTAAAACTCTAGCTATTTCCGCTAAGTATGCTAAAATTTCGGTTACTGTGGGTTAGAATTGTTTAGAAAAAGCAAGAGTTGCATTATAAAAAATTTCTAAGAGTTCAATACATTCTTTAACATCTTCCCAATGCGTAAAATTTAACCAATCATCACTATTAATATTATATTTATTGTGAACTTGTTATATGGGAATCCTATACTCATATGCTTGTTGTAGCATAATGTAAGTGTAGTTCCACCTAATCTCAATTTCTACTTGAATTTTCCTAGGTCTAAGGTTATTTTCCACACAAGCATTCTTAAAATCTCTAAGTCTTCCCCTATTAGCATTACAAAAAGAAACGCAACCGCATCTCTAACTTTTTGAATAGAATCGTCAAAACACTCAAGACCATCTTTAACAATTAAATTTAAAATGTGACAACTACATCTCACATGAAAAATATTTTTTAGCGGAGGGTTTAATTCTCTTTTTAAAAGACCAATCGCCTTTGTATTATTAGAAGCATTATCTAAAGCAATACAAAGTGTTTTTCTATAAATATTAAAAAATCTCATAATAGTAGACATTAAATCCGCTAAAAAATTTTCATCGTGACGACCTTTTCCTTCATCATATAAAAAAGCTATAATTCTTTTTTGTATAATTCAATTGTCATCAACCCAATGATATGTAATAGCAAAAAAAATCTAATTTGTTAAGACTAAGACCTAAATCAGCGGTAAGAGAAACATTACAATTTAAAGAATTAAATACATGGCGCAAATAAAATCTATATTTTTTATACAAATCTATAACATCCGCTCTACAAGTACTTCTAGGAATACCCTCAAATAACGGATTATAACAACGTTGAATGTAAGTAACAAACCCCAAACCCGAAAGAAAGAAAAATGGTAAACAATCATAAGCTACCATTTTAGCTATTTCTACACGCTCTTTTTTCTTGTCATACTTAAAATTTCTACCGGTTCGTGGGTCTATCGTCATTTGAATACCCCCACATTTGAACCCGTTTGCTCTCCCCAAACATCCATATGTTTCTTTCTCATATGACCATTTAGTGTACCCGTTCCACCATCCTTACTAGTTTCTTGCCTAAAAGCAAATACTTGTCCACATAGGGTACATTTAACTGTTTGGCTTTCACTATCCTTAGTCATAAATTTTCAAATTTTAGCGGTTAGCTTACGAGTTCTAGGCGGTTTGTCTTGTGTATGTGATTGTGCAGGACATGTATCTTCTATGGGATTTTTGGGGGCTTGTGTTTCATCATCATCATCATCATCAATTTCATTAAAAGTGTCGGTAAAATATTGTTGCATTGCCTCATGACCTAAAAGTGGATTATTTCCACCAACATCAATACCTAAATTAGGTGTTTCTTCCACAAATATTTCCTCATTAAGCCCATCCCTAACAATACCACTACTACTACCGGCACCACGTCTAAATCTCTTTGCCATTATTAAATAGAATTAATTTAAATCACACTCAAATAAATCACAAGAAAATAAATTGCAACAAATTAAATTGCTAGAATTAAATTGCGAAAAATAAAGATAGAGTTGGAACGAAGGTACCAAATTGCCGGATTAATTTCCAACAAAGTGAAGGCGGCTAGAATTGCAAATCCACCAAAGCTACTTCGGATTGTTGCAAAATCACTAACTCCACCAACAATATTATAATTGCAAAATTAATAATTGAAACTATAATAAGACTTTATAATATTTATTTGAGAGAAATTTAAAGTGGCTAATTGTTGCAAAGTAACTATAATTGAGAGATTGAGATTTGAGAGAAAGAGAAGAGTGAATTGGTGTGGATTAAAATGAAAATGAAGAAGGATTTATATAAAGGTGGGGATGGGTTAAAGTGTTAAAAAAAAAGTTTGGAGGGTTTGGGGGGGGGGGGGGGGGGGAATGAGTATATGGCGTCGTTTGGCAACGGTCATTTTTTGCAAATGGACCGTTGCAACGTCCAATAACTGATATCTCAAATTTTCGAGCCCAATCTATAATTTTTTATTTTTTTTTAAATTTTCACCTGTTTAACCGGTCCGGTTCCAGTTTTACCGGTTCCGGTTTCAAAAAATTTGAAACCGGACATGTAAATAATATACGATTAACCAAAATCGGTTAATCGGTTCAATCGATTCCGGTTTTACCGGTCCGGTTACCGGTGTGAACCGGTTAAACCGAATCGGTTTGACACGTTTACTTTCACTAAAAAAAAAAAAGAACTTCATCTAATTAAATGCCGCTCAATTTGCCATCCCCAGTGATACGAGGGTCATATACCTCTATTCAACTAATTTCATCTGATATAACTAATACTTTTAATATTATCAATTCACTGCGAATTCAAATAATCCTTGACCAAAATATAATTAACGAAAACTTATATTATATATGTATATAATGGCGTAAGGAAAAAACTTGGGTCAGTATTTCTGTCAAAATGCAATCAGCAGAACAACTTGTGCTTGAACTCAGCAATCCCGATCTTCGTGAAAATGCCCTTCTTGAACTCTCTAAGGTCCTTCTTCAATTTACCTATATATATGTTTCCTTCGATTTTTTGTACTTTATGTAATACCGTAAGGTCTGGGTATGTTGTTGTTGGAATATTGTTTCCTTAGATTTTGTCCTATTTCGGAATACTGCATACATCCCTGACCCCACTCGTGGGATTAGGTATGTTGTTGTTGGAATACTGTAAGAATACTGTAAGTGTCTATATATATATATAAGTACTTATCGAGGCGGGTTCAGGATTGAAACTCAAGGAGTTCAACTTTAAAGATTTGTATTTTTTAAATTATGGGCAATTTTAATGAATTCTTACACACACACACATATATATAAGTTTGCTTAGATTTTTTTTTTTTCCAATTTCGGAATACTTTAAGGTCTGCGTATATTCTACCCTTCCCAGACTCCACTTGTGAGATTACACTGGGTATATTTGTTGTTGGGATTACACTGGGTATGTCTATATATATAAAAGTATGAGCTTAGGATTTCCTCAAGTGCTTGTTTGTTGTAGTAGGGTTTTCCTGGTAGATTAATCAACTTGATCCAAACACCACCATTGTTTTAAGAAATAAAGAATTGAATGAACAGATATAGTATGTTTTTGAAATTTGTTCAGGATGGTGAGTTTAATTATGGAAATATGAAGAATTTTTCATTTTATTTTTAAGATTCTGTTAGCTGAAAGGGCAAAAATGACACCTTTTGGTGATGGCAAGGGCAAAAAACAGCCCAACTATTGACGGAGGGCAAAAGTGCTCCTTGACGGAAAGTACAGGGGCAATTTTGGCCCTTTAATGGATGGATATAGTAGGTTTCTGAAAACTATTTAGGATGGTTGTTAGTCAGAGAGTTCAATTTTGGAAATACAATGAGGAATTTATCCTTTTAGGATTCCAGTATTGGGAAGGGGAGTGGTGCTAATGAAAGCAATTTACTGCGGGGTGTGTGAGCTTTTATATCTTGTTTCGAGAAACCCTAATCTTTTGTACAGTGAGGGAAACCTTAAAAATTGGTTAAGATTTAAGAATGTGCACCCCTATCCGAGCCTTTGCTAATACTTGTAGCTCCTTTGACTGTAGCCAACAACAACATACCCAATGTAATCCCACAAGTGGGGTCAGGGGAGGGTGGTGTGTACGTAGCCTTACCCCTACCTTGTGAAGGTAGAGAGGTTGTTTCCGATGGATCCTCGGCTCAATAAAGCATACCAAAATATGAAAAGGAAATACAGTAGTGAATTGTCATCTTTGGGGATATATGTGTTGCTTTTGTGATAGGAAGATACATTAGTTGTTAGGTTTATTACCTGTTTTATGTATATTAAGGAGTAACAAATATGCATGAGTACAATTTATGGAATTGTTATTGGTAATTTGTCTATTTCCAATTATAGGCTATTGGATATTTGAACTAATAAAGAACTGCCTTCCAACTTTGCAAGAGGCAGTCACCTTCCTTGTTAGCTTTTTTTTTTCTTCCCAATCATATGTAGCTTCCAGTCCCCAAAAATGGACAAAAAGATATAAAAACATGTATAGGCAAAACCTTCTTGAGATCGTGTCTGGGAAGATATGATTTAATTATTATCTACTTCTGTTTTCCTTTATAGATTTGAATTTTATTTTCTAGTATACTAGGTTTTAGTGAATACTGGATTGAGAACAACTACGAACTATAAGATGGAAATTACTTTTACTTGGTACTGTTAGATAAAAAAAAGTAAAGAAAAAGAGAAACTGTTTGAAATTATACTCAAGTTAGTGTACAGATGATTTTTTAGCAATTACTTTATTCTACTCTTTTTTAAGTGATACATAAGCAATAAAGAGGTTATAGCATCCAACAATTAGAATAGTTGCAGTTTTGTCAAGGGCATAGGGAAGTGCCGAGGTCTGTTGTAGCTTTAAGCGCAAAGAGCAATTAAGTGACGAGTTTTAGTAATGAAAGGCACAAATAAGGAAAATATTTTAAATCTATATACGCACTTAAAAACAAATAACTATAAGCACCTACAGTAATTATGTGAACAAGAATTGAAAAACCTACACTATGAAAGGAAAACTCATGTAAATCTATTTTTCGTATACTAAGTTTCTAATTTCCTATGCCTAAGCATTAACAAATCCAACCACAAACTTCCATTAACAATTAAGATATTGCATTACCAGCTATATTTATTGCTTTGTGCCAACTCCTTCGAGATAGAGTGCCGACACGGAAACACCTCCTATGAAGTGCCTAAGATGCAGGACATCAAGTTCTTAGCGAGCCTTTAATAACATTGAATTGTCATGTTAGCTTACTTATATTATCTATCTGTTGTAGGAGTTTCGATTCAGTGAGAAAGGAAAGGCAATAAATGGAATTTTTTGATAAGTAAGAAATAGTAATTTCTTTTATTAGTAAAACTTCAGTACCAAGACATACTGAGTTATACATAAGATTTGTGGTGCCCTTTATAACTCTAATGATTCGACGAAATTTAGCATGATATCAACATCATTAATAAGAGAAGGCCTACACCATAGTTTAGATGTTGGATACATCTTATAGTATTACAAAAGCAATATTTTCCTCCTTTCCCTCAAAGCATCTACTGTTTCTCTCTAACCAAACAGTTCACATAATGCATAACGGGATTTCTTCCATATCAGCTTCTGTTTCTTCCTTATCTCTGGCCTTGCCAGCTGCACAATGCTTGGTTTAAGTTGCCTGGCATTACCCACTGAATTCCATATAGTTTCAGGAACATGCACCAAACATACTCAACTTATTTGCAATGTAAGAATAAATTATTCGCAGTTTCAGAACTTTCTTAGCATAGATAGCACCAGCTACATAAATTAAAACCTTTCCTTTGTAGGTTTCCCTGCATCAGATGTGGAAAAATTATAGTTTTCCTTGAGCAAATTGGGGAATTTTGGATTGCTGAACCCTTTTCTTGGTGGATTTCTTCCATCATACTTGTAATTAGTGACTGCAGATGTGCTTACAAGCACAGAATACTCTTCCTACCATGAATACTGGTGATATAAACTGGAAAAATTTCTGTTCAAGCATACCCAACTACTCAGCAGTCTTCTTTGTCAAGCAAATTGAACAACATTAGAGCTTGAGTGCTTGACTTTAAATTCCAGTCTTCTCCCTTTGGTTGCAACTGATATGATTGTGGAGAATAATCACTAATTTCTTCTTCTTCCAATATTAACAGCGAATTATATAGTGTCTGCCCCAGTGACTTATTTATTCTCTAACCTCTCTTCGTCCGTCTACAGATATTTGTGCACAATGTGAGAAAATGTTTAATGTTTCGTACTAGATAGTCTTTCAACTTTTTTTCTTTTTCCATTCTAAGTTGCCCCCTCCCTCATCCCCCATCCCACCAAAAACAAAATTGTTAACCTTGTTTTCCTTTTCCAGAAGAGGGAATTATTTCAGGACTTAGCCCCATTACTATGGAACTCATTTGGTACTACTGCTGCGCTCTTACAGGTAATCTTTGAAGTGTTTCATTCTAATTCTTCAGATTTTATCCCATCTGCCAGTAATGCACATGCTCGAAACAATACCAGCTTAGGACTGTAACACTGCCATATCCTCCATCTGTTTGAACAAATTTCTTGTGCCCTACTGTTAAATTGGTAGTGCTTTACACTTTGTGACATTAAAAGGAAGGACTCAGTGAAACATCTCAATGTTCTTGTACAGACCGAAACCTGGCTAGGTACTTTTGAACAAAAGAATGAGCTAGAATCTAAGCGGATCAAATGAAGGGGTGAAAATTGTGAAATAGCAGCGGAGTGATGTAGAATGCCATTCTGGAAAGCTGTTATCAATTAATTTAAGCTGAAATTCGGGAGAAGAACTTGCATGGTAACTTTTACTTCATGGGACGAGTGAGAAATACAAATGGTAAAAACTGAAAATTTATGTGAATTCTTGGTGATGATAAAAGAGGTTTGTGAAGTTTTGGGTGTAGGGTGAGTGTGGGGTCGGACAGAGCTGTGGTCCCCGATTGCTTTTGCTGATTCTTTCGCTCCTGTAATTTGTACTCAGCGAGTGGCGTTTTGCTTATTTAGTGAAGGAAACTGGATAATGAGTGACAGTTTAGTTGAATACTGAATTGGATTACTTTCTTGTTGGTGGGTGAGAAAAAGAAATGTAAAATGATGGTATGGTGAAAACTGGTCGGAGTGTACAGTGAAAGTACTAAATGATAATCTTGATGCTTTTTCCTTGTTTGTCCAAGATAAATGACAAGAAAGGAGCTTAATTCATGTGCAAACAATCTTCATCTTTGTTGAGCATCCAACACTTCCGACATCCTAAAACTCCAGCTAAGCAGATACTTTAAATCTGTTGAGTAACACAAACTACAATATGTCAAAGAAAAAGGTTAATTGAAGCATAGTCTAACTTGCTGGAGAATGACCTTTCAGAGGTCCTTTAGGGAAGTATCGACCTGGCTATTTCCCACCTTGACAGATTTGTTCTATCTCGACATTGAAACGAGATACTTATAATAGAAAATGGATCCCAACCGCTTGATTTCAAGTTCTTAAAGTTTTACTTGGAATTCTTCTCTGTATTGATTTTCCTATGTGCTGTAAGTTTACGTCCATTACATGCTTGCAGGAGATAGTTTCCATCTACCCTGTTTTGTCGCCGCCGAACCTGACTCCAGCACAATCTAATAGAGTTTGTAATGCTTTAGCACTTCTTCAGGTATCAGTTGAATCCTTGTGCTGTTTCCATTGCTCATCTCATCAACAATTTGTAAAGTAATGAGTATTGCCATGTAATGTTCCATCATAATAAGTAATAGATTTCTGTTAAGGAAAATGCTTTCCTTTAGGAGTATTTGTTCAGCAGTAGGATGTAGAATTGGATTTGTTTGGGCTTTTTATCTATCAAGAGGGGATAAAGGTAAGAGAACAGCCTACTGGTGGGCTCACATTAACCCAGTTGACTGTTGCATATTGTTCAAATCCTATATATGATAGCTTTTGCATTTCCTGTTGAGAGCAAATTTCTTTCAATTTCTATTACACTTGGAACATATTGCATATCTTAAATTACTTTCAAGTGTCAAATATTATCATACATATGCTCTTGATCCAAAAAAAAATAAAAAAAAATTATAATACATATGCTTTTGGAATCGTGATCACTATAATTGTTCATTTAATTCTTATGCAGGTCAAATGTCCAATTAATGATGCTGTCTTTCTTCCTTTTTTTTTTTTTGCAGTGTGTAGCCTCTCACCCCGACACCAGAATGTTGTTCCTCAATGGTAATCCTTTTCCCCCTTTTTAATGGGTTTTGCTCAATGGTGATCATCTTGGCCTTTTTGTATGCAAAGCCTCTTTGGCTTTACTTTTAAGTGGATTGGGTTTATTTAAGGGAAAGAAAATGCAATATCCTTGTACATCCATATCATATTGAGTTATGTAGTCATGCATACAGTGCATCATTAAGAACATCTTTGCAGTTGAATCATGGATCATAAACTACGGCAATGAGAAATTCCTTTGACTGTATTGAATTGTCTTATTACATTATTTTTGAAGGTTGCATAAATGGTAGAAATTGGTTTTACTTTCATTTGCAGTTGCACTTCGATGTACTTGTTGCTTTCACGAACAATGCTGACATGGAATCCTTTAGAATCAATTTGATGTCAGTTTTGTCTAGATAAATCTTTATGGGAAAGTTTCTTTTTTGTATATTTCAAACATAAAATCATTGTTGCTCTGTTGATTTTTTTTAACTGGAGATCAAGCAGTAGACACCTACCTTTCTTGCCACTCCCAACATCCAGAATGATACATAAAAGAAGACGACGACTTATATGCTTGTGGCCTCATGTCCATTGGAGCATCTACTTAAACAAATGGGTTTTATTAGCTGTGCTATCTAACTCTCCATTATCCATGAGTACATATACTGTAACCCTTAAAGAAACACGCTTACATATCCGTTCAACTCTTGATGTGTTTCCAAGATATGCAACAACTTCCGTGTGATGATAATTAGGAGAATCCAACTCGAGTGTGATTTCTAGAGTTTTTGCTGCCGAAATGGTCCTATATATAACACGGAAAATTTGATCCTCAAATATCTCTTTAAGAAATTTAATGGTTTGCTTCTTTACATGTGCCTCATATGATCAACCTAATAAATGCCCAGTCCTGATAATTCTATTGGGGAAAAATCCTAGGTTTCTTTGCTTAAATTGAGGGAAAAATAGCCACTCCTCATGACCTTAACTCGATTAATTTCTTCCTCCATCGGAGGAGTGAAGAAGCCCTCCCGCTTTGCTGCGATAGTCCCAGGGAGATCTGTAAGTACTAGAATAGCACTGAGCTTCTGATCTGGAAGCTCCCCTCGCATAGGCTGGTCAGAAAAGTAGTTCAGGATTTCAATGGTGATGTTAGATCCCAGAACACTTCTGTGGCAGCACATGAGGCTGCTGAGTCCTACTTGGCGGATCTCTTTGAGGTCACCAACTTGTTTGCCGTTAATGTCAGAAGGGTTACCATTTTGTCTAGTGATATTCAGTTGAGCCGGTGCTTTAGTGGCGAAATGGCTTAATCTCACTGATCTGTTTCTTAGTGAGTGTTGTAAGATTCATGCTGAAACAGATATTTAGTGGGGTTTAGTTGTTTTTGCTTGAATTGCTTGGAAATGAAAATCAAATTCCTCTGATATAAAATTTGGATATTCTCAGTTCTCATCTATCTGTTTTTGTCTCTGTGCCCTCGGAGGATCAGCAAACTCCACATTGAAGCAAGGCTCATTTTTGTTATCTTTATCTTTTTACTAGAAAGTGAAAATTGGATATGAACATGAAAGTATTGGTAATATGGACTCTACGCTCATTTACTGATGGCGGTTTTAAGGTATTATGATTAATTTATGTATCAACGTCTTCCAAATCAACAACCAACAAAGAATTGATTGCACTTCTCTCGGATGAGTTGAACACGTGATTTCGGTTTTAGTAGATGAAATACAGCATAAACATAGCTGTATAAAGTATAAACGGGAACTTCTCAAGTGGAGCAGTCGTGCAAAGGAACTTTTTCTGGTGCAATTTCTTTTCTTTTAGTCTCAGTCTCAGGTTCTATAATTTCTCCTCAATTTGCGGCTCCCAGATTGGAGCAAAATAGGATTATTTTTCAGATAGGGCTCATCAGTTGGGGATTTATTGAGGTTAGTCATGCGGGCATGTGATGTTGCAAATCGAAATTCCTTAATCCGTCAGGTTTGAGACGAAAAGTGCTGAACTCTTACATACTTGGAGGATTATATCTGTGAGAGGATTAAATTGGTTGAAGTGTGATACTAAATGGACTATTTTGGTGAAAGCTCATGATTTCTACTTTCTCTTGATTTCACGAAATACTTAAACCTTTTTCTACTTTGTGATGCATGTTTCAAGATCTGCAACAACATTAGTGTGATGATAAGTTGGAGTTGTCATTTGGGTGTGCTTTTACTGTCACCTAATCTGACAAAATGTTCCAAACTGCAGCGCATATTCCTTTGTACTTGTACCCGTTTCTAAATACAACAAGCAAATCAAGACCTTTTGAATATCTGAGGCTTACTAGCTTAGGTGTGATTGGTGCCCTTGTGAAGGTAATATTCATACTGTATTTTGCACATATCGTCTCTTCTTTAGTATTTTTTCAAGATTAATGTCATATTACAATATATGTACTGGGGATCACTGAAAGCATGAGAAGCAAACCATGGTAAGTACAATTTGAGAGTCTAAAGATGCTATTTATGATACCTAGAGATATTGTCCAAATATGCGATATATTAAACATGTGGCAATTACTTTTTATAGCTCTGCTTAATGAAATTTCATTTGTTAAAGTGCAATATTCATCATATGCATCTCATGGCATTTGTGCTTCTCCATTTTCGCTGACTTACTGTGATTTCTTTGCAGGTAGATGATACTGAAGTTATCAGTTTTCTACTATCAACAGAAATAATTCCCCTGTGCCTGCGCACGATGGAGATGGGCAGTGAACTGTCAAAAACAGTTAGTGCTTCCTCATATCCCTTCTTTTCTCTTGTAAATGAATTTTATGTTTGGTCATACAATCATAATATCGTTATCATATTCTTGAGATACCAAAACAAAAGACAACTTATGCTGCACAATTATATTCTAGTTATGATTGATACCCTTTTTTATTCTACATCCTGTTTGATTATTCCCAGATACATCCTCCCTCAGTTTGTATCAGCTTTTCCATACATCTAATTTTGAGACATTCTGGCAGGTTGCAACTTTCATTGTGCAAAAAATACTCCTAGATGATGTGGGTTTGGATTACATATGTACTACAGCAGAAAGGTTTTTTGCTGTAGGCCGAGTTTTGGGGAATATGGTTGGTGCACTTGCTGAACAGCCTTCATCTAGATTACTGAAGCACATAATTAGGTGCTATCTTCGGTTGTCAGATAATCAAAGGTGAAACTTCTTCACTTCAAATATCCCTTCAGCTTTGTTATGTACAAATGATCAGCCACTTCTTACGATGCACCTTGACCAATTGCTGATGTGCACGGTTTATGTCAGGGCATGTGATGCACTAAGAAGTGGTCTACCGGATATGCTTAGAGATGCCACCTTCAGTAGTTGTCTTCGTGTATGTACATTTTCAATTCAAGTGCTTCATCTTTTTCACTAAGCTCGTAGTTCTCTCTCAATCAAGAATATCATGGACTCTACCTATGGTTATTATAGACCCTTGTTTTTTTTCTATCGATGATGGGTTCATTTTCCTTATGCTCAACAGGAGGACCCTACAACGAGGAGGTGGCTACAACAATTGATTCACAATGTTAATGGCGCCCGTGTTGGTCTACAAGCAGGAGGATTTGATCATATGCTGATGAACTAAGTTGAGACGATTATTAAATCTTAATTGTGTTGTCTTAGTTGCTTGCTAAAAATGCATCTCTTTCATTGTGGGTCCTCTGCAAGCAATTTGGTGTAGTGTTCTTTTAGGTGCTTGCTAGGAATATAGCACTTTTGATCCGATTGCTAGAATCTGTTTTGGATATATCAACTTGCAAACTTTATTCGACCAAGATTCATATAATTTATTCATTAGTCTGCAGGTTCATATAATTCTTTGTAGTGGAAACGTTGTAGCAAAGTGATTCAAACTGTGCTGCTGGCATTTTCCTATAATTAGTCGACAAGTGAATCTCTTATAATTTTAGTTTAAGCTGTATTGTTCAAAGTTTGGCCTAAAGCGGCTGAAATGTGATGATTATAAAGGGATGATTTTAATTCAGTCGTTTCTTGCAAATGTGAAGCAAGGGCAATGCAATTCTAGGCTGTATGCAGCTGACTGGTTGTTTTCTTTTTATTTATTTAGCGATATTTCGGTTAATTAATTGATTCACCCAGAGAAATTAACTAAAACATTGTTTTGCTATATTCACTAAGTGGAGGCGAACTCTACAACTACATGACTTCATTTTTCTGTTGCTGCCAACACATTTTTGGGTCAAGCCTGAGTATTTTATTATAAAGAGCTAGTTGAGTCCGAGCATATAAAATAGCTTAAAGGGTAATAGAGGTCCACAATATCTAAGGAGTCTCAGTTGAGCCTCGCTCAATTTTAATCATTTTAGTCCTATACCAGGCTAGCGGGGAATTTCCTGGTTTATGGAAAAAGATACTTTTATTCATTATTATTATTATTATTAGCTAAGCGTGAAACTAAGAAAGATGTGTCTAAAGACGCATGTTAAGTAAGTAAATTGTGCACGCTAAGAGAAAGGGAAGAGATGTTCGCAATTACTATCACAAGAATCACGTAGTCTTCGGTTTTATCACCGAAATACCTATGAGGTAGCGGTCTGAATGTTTTTTTCCTTACTTTGTTTTAGAAGTCCTTTACGACTATACTATAAGCTCGAATAGATCCGTTCTTTATGTTGAAGGGCAGACAGAGAATTTGTCTTTATTTATAGAAGCTATTCTTTAATATATATATATATATATATATATATATATATATATATATATATATATATATATATATATATATTTAAGGTTGAATTAGAATCTCTCACGTGAGTCAAAGTTGAAGAGAAGTCTCCATTCTCACATTAAGTTTAAGGGAAATCTTTATCAAGCATTTTGCGATGATCAGTGGTGATTTCTGTAAATTTTTGGCCACGTTAACCAATGGTTTTTCCGCAAAACAAGATATTTTTATATATAATTTTTTTTAGAATTGATCTAATATTACCTGATGACACCCATGCTACAAAAAACTAATGGTGCACTTGATTAAGCTTAGTTATTTACCAAGAAAAACAAAGATCACTTCCCGCTTTATAATTTTTTTCTCCTTTTTTAGTAGTGCACCCATGTTCCAAGAATCCTAGATTCGCCGTTGGCTATGATCTATTGTTGTTTCTATTAATATTTGTAACATTTCAAGATGTTGCTCGTCATACATAAAATCTTTTTCTTTGGTGAAGGCAGTATGGAAATTTTTGAGAAAACACATCATAAATAATACTCATTCCATCACAATTTATTTGATATAGTTTGACTAGACACGGAGTTTAAAAAAGAAATGAAGACCCTTAAAACTTGTGATCTAAAACAAGTCATGGATACTTGTGTGGAAGTAAATCATTTCATTAAGGGGAAAAGGGAAAGATTAAGCTAAATTATTTCTAAATAGAGAAATATATTATTTTTTTGGAAAATACTAAAAAGGAAAGTATATTACATAAATTGGGACAGAGAAAGTATTACATTTGTAAGAACAAAAACATTCCAACTCATTGACGCAACCCAGACCACTAGGTGAAGAGAGCCAACTTCTACCCGTCCATTTTCAAGTTACTTTATTTTTAAATATTTATTCTGTTTCATTTAATCTTATGCATAAAGGATGAAAGTATTTTCCTTAAATTAGATGTCACGAAGGAAAGTTGCAAAAAAGATTTCTTGAGAACATTTCAAACAAAATTTGATTGCATTCTAGTTTTTTTTTTTTTTTTAATTGGTGTAGGGGAAGGGAAATTGGGGTAGGGGGTTACAAGTGGGCAATAGAACCCTCACCAATAAAGTGAAAATTCAGATATAGCCAACCAACTGAGCCACTATAGAGTTTCATTCTAGTACTTCCTTTTGGAATTAAAGAAACTAATGTGTATACGTTCGTAGAGAAAACAAACTTTTTTTTTTTTTTAAATCCGCCACTTTGGTAGCTGGTATTCTTTATTTTTATTTTAAATCGACCTTTTGTTTCTCTAGGACTTATTTTTTATCTTCTCAAGAGCTCATCTTATTTTTTCCAGAATAAATGGTCAAATTTGCCCCTGAACTATGCGAAATTGGACAGATTTGTCCTTCGTTAATACTTGGGGTTAAATATATCCTCGCCATTACTAGTCGCGTTAAATTTGCCCCTGAACTATGCGGAGTGAAATAAATCTGCCCTTACTTCTAAGCAGTGGAAGCTTAGTATCCGGTGATGCCATGTGATTAAGAATTAATTTGTTTAAACGGAGGGTAAAATTTGAACATTTCGCATAGTTCAGGAAAAAAATTGACCCTTTCGCATAGTTCCCCATAATTTGAGTTTTTTTATTTTATTTTTTATTTTTGTTCCTCTTTCTCTCTACCCGCCACTACCTCTGCAACCAATCATCCTTTTTATGGTGATTGACGATAGACATAGTGGCAATAAAAGAAATCGTATGGCCGCATTGGGATCAAATTTTATTCCTTTATTTTTTTACCTAAATTGAAATATGTTTATAATGTCATTATTTGAAAGAAGAAAGAAAAGATAAAAGTTGACAATATAAGATTAAAATAAATAATTTAAAAAATTAATTATCTAAGATTAAAATAAATAATTTTAAAAAATTAATTAACATATTAGAGGGAGAATGCCTATTGTTTAAAGTTGAGGGAGGAGTCTGACTTTTTAAAGACAAATTGAGAGTGTAAAACAAATGTTTCAATAATGATTAATAATTATTTTGAAAAAGGAAATATCAAATCAATTTTTTAAATTACTTCATCATTCCGAATACCATGAGTTTTATGTTCAATAAATAATTTTTTATAGTCCCTCCGTCCATTTTTTCTTGTCCATGTTTGACTTGACCTACCCCTTAAGAGAGAATATATAAAATCACAAGTTTACTATAGCACCCTTTGAATATACTCCATCCGTTTCAATTTATGTGGTACCATTTGACTAGGCCCGGAATTTAAGAAAGAAAGGGAGATTTTTGAAATTTTTGGTCCAAAACAGGCCTTAGGTACTTGTGTGGTTGTAAATCGTCTCACAAAGTTAAATTGTTTTTAAATATAAAAAGATGCCTTTTTTTTGGGACAGACTAAAAAGAAAAGTGTGTCACATAAATTGGGACATAGGGAGTAATAAATTCAATGCTTTGGGAAATGATTATAGTTAATATTAAAGATAAATTAGGAACAAAATGATAAATTCTATCTTAATATAAATTTTATCTTAATTTTTCAAATCGGACAAGTACAAATGAACATCTATTTTTAATATAATGGACAAGTAAAAATATACGGAGAGAGTACAAATTTAGAAGAGGTAACATAACAGTTTTGTTGCACAGTGCTATACAAACTGATAGCCAAAGTCTTGGTAGGGAGAATGCAGCAAGTCAAAGCCAGTGTGATATGTGAAGCCCAATCTGGATTTATTCCTGGCAGGATAATATCTGACAATATTATACTTGCGCATGAGCTGGTCAAATCTTATTCGAGGAAAAACATCGCAGCAAGGTGTATGCTCAAAATAGACTTACAAAAGGCGTACGATTCGGTAGAATGGGTGTTCATTAACCAAATGCTTCTAGAACTTGGATTTCCTGCTTTATACACTGCTTGGGTAATGGAGTGCATTAGGACAGTAAACTACTCAATCCTGGTGAATGGAGAAGCTACACAACCCTTTGAAGCTGCTAAAGGGCTTCGACAAGGTGACCCCATGTCACCATTTCTATTTGCAGTGGCAATGGAATATCTCAGCCGAATACTAAAAGGTTTGCAGGCAAAGAAGGAGTTTAAATTCCATCCCAGGTGTGGAAAGTTGGGCATCACCCACTTGAGCTTTGCGGATGATCTCTTACTTTTTGCAAGGGGGGACTCACCATCTGTTGAGGCCCTGGTCTTATGCTTCTCTCAGTTTACTAAAGTCTCCGGATTACAAGCAAACATGTCAAAAAGCTCTATATATTTTGGGGGGGTGCAAAAAGGAATTCAAGATCAAATATTAGCAAAGTTGGGTTTTTCAAAAGGGGAGCTGCCTTTCAAGTATCTGGGTATACCTTTATCCACCAAGAAACTTACAATCATGCAGTGGCAACCTCTGATTGAGAAAATCACAGCCAGAATAACTTCATGGACTGCAAAAAATCTCTCCTATGCCGGGAGGATGCAATTGGTGCAAAGTGTTCTCTTTGGCATACAAGCATATTGGGCACAATTATTCATCATACCCACAAAAGTAATGAAGATGATACAAGGCTTTTGCAGGAGCTATGTCTGGTCAGGAGGAAATATTATTACCAAAAAGGCATTGGTGGCTTGGGAGAAAGTTTGCTTGCCTATTGCTGGAGCTGGGCTGAATCTGATAAACCTTAGGATATGGAACCAAGCCGCAATTGCCAAAACCTGTTGGGATCTCGAACATAAGCAGGACAGGTTGTGGATAAAATGGATACACGCATATTACATCAAAGGGCAGGAGTTTGGTAGCGGTCCTATCCCACAACAAGCCTGTTGGATGATCCGGAAAATCTTGAGTGCTAGAGAGCTGCTCACACATATACAGTATGATACTGCCAGTAACAAGAGCCTTATCAGACAAGGTTATCTACAACTGCTTGGGGACTATGAAAGAGTGGCATGGAAGAGTTTAATGTTCAAGAATGATGCACGGCCAAAATCTAAGTTTACTATGTGGCTTCACCTACATGGACGACTGCGAACTGCTGACAAATTATCACAATGGGGACTGGATGTGGAACCTAAGTGCTCTCTCTGTCAAATGCAAGATGAAAACATGGAGCACTTATTTGTAGTATGCGAGTACACCAGGTGTCTATAGAGGAAAATACTGCAATGGGTGGGCAATCTGGTAGCTACTAATGGAAACTGGGAACAATACACCAACTGGGCCATTCAAGCTGGGAAAGGAAAATCTCAACAGGCTAAAATTTTTAAGTTGCTGTTTGCTGAAGTAGTCCATGCTATATGGTTAGAGCGCAACACTAGGATTTTTGAGAAGCGGAGAAGGGACTGGCAACTGCTAGCAAAGGACATTGCATATGTATCATGTGTTAGTGCCTCGACTGGAATCCGGACTAAACTGCAACAATGTAATTTCTGAGGAAGGTTAGATGTGAGATGTGTGCTGGTGTATTCTGAGGGATGATATTATTGTATTTACTGCTTTATGATAGCCAGCTGTGGTAGCTATGCTATGGATATGTAAAGATCAATTTGGTGATTAATACAAGAAAGTTAGTTACCAAAAAAAACATAACAGTTTTGTACTAGATGAGAAAATGATCAAAATTGTCCTTGATGTATGGGGGTTGGATTATTTTAGTCCTTCATATATGCCACATAACCGAAATAGTCTTTAATGTATGAAAAGAGTGATTATTTTAGTCCTTCATATACACTACGTAGCGGAAATATTCATTAATATATGGAAAAAAATGATCATTTTAGTCCTTCATGTGCACTACGCCACCATAATAATCCTTAATGTATGAAAAAGACGATCATTCTAGTCCTAAACCTTAAAAGTAACCGCGCAAAAAAAAAATGTTAAGTCTAAATAGCAACTCACATGAGTTGTAGAAAAACATAAGAAATGAGAGTGAAACCTTTGGACCATAACCAAATCTTATATGATGAAAAGATCAACTTTTGCTACTTTTAATGGAAACTCTTGTACCAATAAACACTGTATGTTTTTGCCTTTGATACCATAATGCAATTGTATCTCTTGTTGCAAGAACGAAAACAATGTTATAAGGAAATTCAGCAAAACGTGTACTCTATTGTTGGAGACGCACATGGTGGCGGCGGAAGGGAAAGGACAGTTTTTGCTTTCCTCACATGAGTGACTGGTTAATTCAACTGATCTTTTGAGTGTACCATTAATTTTTAAAATTTAGGACCAGAATGATCATTTTTTTCATACATTGAGAACTATTTTGATTACGTGGACCAAAAGATCAGTATTTTATACATTAAGGACTATTTCGGTTATGTGATATACATAAAAGACTCAAATGATTACTTTTTCAATATGTTAAGGACCCTTTCATGACGCTTTATATACATGAAGGATCAAAATAGTGCAATCCCCATATATTAAGGATCATTTTGATCATTTTCTCTCTACAAAGATTCTCACAATCTAGAGCCTGTTTGAATGGATTTAAAAAAAGTAGCTTATAAGCTGAAAACAGCTTATAAGCCAAAAAAAAAAAAAAAATTGGGGTAGCCCAACTTTATTTTTTTGGGGCTTATAACCCAATTTTTTTTGGCTTATAAGCTATTTTCAGCTTATAAGCTGCTTTAGATAAGCTAAGCCAAACGAGCGCAATTATTTTTTTGGGCTTATTTTAAGCACAAAATGGCTTATAAGCTGGCCAGCCAAATACTCAAAAAAGCTAAAAACAGCTTATTCAAAGAACTTATAAGCTAATCCAAACGGGCTCCTAATAGTCTTCCCCAATGTGAAGTCCTGGAGAGGAAGATGCATCTTGGGTTGACGTATAGTGCGACTTGTCAGATATATTGGGTCATATGGTATTTCCCCGTTCTCTCCC
>NC_081350.1:58146924-58178844 GCF_029784015.1 Lycium ferocissimum
GTTTATCGCTCCCAGGGGTGCGATTCATAATAGGCATATAGAAATTATTGTACGTCAAATAACATCAAAAGTGTTGGTTTCAGAAGATGGAATGTCTAATGTTTTTTCACCCGGAGAACTTATTGGATGGTTGCGAGCAAAACGAATGGGGCGCGCTTTAGAAGAAGCGATCTGTTACCGAGTCGTCTTATTAGGAATAACAAGAGCATCTCTCAATAGTCAAAGTTTCATATCTGAAGCGAGTTTTCAAGAAACTGCTCGAGTTTTAGCAAAAACGGCTCTCTCGGGTCGTATCGATTGGTTGAAAGGCCTGAAAGAGAACGTTGTTTTGGAGGGGTGGTGGTGGTGGTGATACCCGTTGGTACCGAATTCAAGGGATTAGTGCAACCTTCAAAACAACATAACAACATTCCTTTGGAAACAAAAAAAAAAGAATCTATTCGAGGGGAAGATGAGAGATATTTTGTTCCACCACAGAAAATTATTTGATTCTTGTCTTTCAAAAAAATTCCACGACATACCCGCACAATCATTTATAGGATTTAATGATTCCTAACAACGGATTCATCTCTTTCGCTATCTGCATTTCGTATGGTTACTTGCTTTGGTAATAAGGTAATAAAAAGAATAATGAATAGAAAAGAATAATGGTTTGGGTCGTGTATCTACGTCCAATCTAAGGTAGAAGAGAAGGTTCCATCGGAACAATTATTTATTTCAGTTCAGCGTTCCTCGTCTCTTTTTTTTTTTTTTGAAAAAGAATAAAAAAAATGGGGAGGGTGTGGGAGAAATGACAAGAAGATATTGGAACATAAATTTGGAAGAGATGATGGAGGCAGGAGTTCATTTTGGTCATGGTACCGAAATGGAATCCTAAAATGGCGCCTTATATCTCGGCAAAGCGTAAGGGTATTCATATTACAAATCTTACTAGAATCGCTCGTTTTTTATCGAAACTTGTGATTTAGTTTTTGACGCGACAAGTAGGGGAAAACAATTCTTAATTGTTGGTACCAAAAATAAAGCAAATTTCAAGAGAGTGGGCTGCAATAAGGGCCCGGTGTCATTATGTTAATAGAAAATGGCTTGGCGGTATTTTAACGAATTGGTCCACTACGTAAACAAGACTTCGTGTTCAGGGACTTGAGAATGGAACAAAAAACAGGGAGACTCAACTGTCTCCCGAAAAGAGATGCAGCTATGTTGAAAAGACAATTATCTCGCTTGCAAACATATCTGGGTCGGATTAAATATATGACAGGGGTACCCGATATTGTAACTGTCCATATCCGGTTCATCCTTCGGAACCATATCTCATCCCGGATCTGATGAAATAGGATGAATGGAGACGGTATTTTGTAAATACGTAATTATCTTGAATATATTAACCATTTCTTTCTTTTCCGATCGCCTGGAAGGGACAAAAGAAAGATCTTGTTGTTTCTTCAATTATTTCTGATCTCTAGTGGACCTCTCAGGAGGATTTGAACCCAGATGAAGTTCTGACCATCTATCAGAGAAAAAAGAACAAACGGATCTTGTAGGATTCCTAAGAAATTCTTCCATTTCTTCCGGAAATAGATGATTAATCATCTGCTTCTCACGTTCCGTGAATAGCCGGGACATTGAGGAATATCCGGAAAGGCATTTCGGAATCGGCACGATTCTATCTCTCTTCCTTCCGTTTGAATAAAGGAAGGATCCCAAAGAATCGATCTTTCTTTTAGTTGTTGAATCTCTCTTTGATTGATCAATGTGTGATAGTGATATTCCGAATCCTCATTACTAATGGAATCGAAAGGATCTATGAATTGATCAGAAGAAATCCTTTGTTCCATAGCCCTCGACGGGTGGGTCTTGCAGTCAAGCTCCCTTCTGCCTTTGCACTCGAGGGACAATCTCCGTCCGGCCCGAGGAAACCTTTGCACGCCTCCGTTACCTTTATCATTATCAAACTGACTGTAATATTTTTCTGTCTGTGAAGATCCCACCCATATATTAAGGCCATCTCCAACCTTGCACCATTTTTTGCACCAAATGCTATTTTGGTGCAAAAAATGGTGTTTTGGAGCTCCAATCTTGCACTATTTTTTGCACCATTTTGGTGCATGAATAGTGTTGCACCAAATTTGGTGCAACACTATTCATCTACACCATTACTATTCATTAGTATTTTTTTATTTTATAACACTTTTAATTTAACATATTATAAATTTTAATTTTTACATTTAGATTCCTAATATACCTATTCATCTACACCATTACTATTCATTAATAATTATTTTTTTTTATTATATAACACTTTTAATTTAACATATTATAAATTTTAATTTTTACATTTAGATTCCTAATATACCTAATTATTTTTTATGTGATATCTTATAATATTAATTTTACATCTTAATTTTGGAGTGTAAGTTTTATAAATTAATTTTCGTATATTTTATTTTTATATAAAATTGTGAGTTAATTTTATTATAAGTTATAATTGTATAAAAAAATATAACCATCACAAAAATGAAAAGTGCAAATATAAAATATAATATGTTGTTAATAATATGCCATCGTGTTTTTGGAGAAAAGAAGTGCTACATGATATATTAACTACATGTATTATACTGCACAACATGATAATCGACGATGAGCGTGATCTTAATGCACCAATTAAAGATGCTTGAGAAGGTCCAACTCCAACAAAAGAGAAATGGTAGTAGATGAAAATTACCGATTTGAATAATTTTTAGCTCGACACAAAAAAATTAAGAACAAAGATGCTCATTTTGCACTTCGTAATCATTAATAGAGCATTTATGGGAGCAATGCACCAATCATGGAAGTTGAATATTTATGTAGAAATTAAAATAAATTCTACCTTAATGTAATATTTATTTAATTATATTTTATCAATGATTTCACTTTTATTTGAATTATCCATTAATATGTATAACGTATAATATTTGCTTATAATTTATATTATATAAAAATTTATGGTATAAAATAATTTTAAATTAAATGGTTATATAACAAAGAATTATGAATTACATGGGATGAATATGTAAAAAGAAAAAAAGAAAAGATTTGTTTTATGAAATTAAAAAATAAAATTTAAATAAAAAATAATATAATATAGAAGAGAGAGAAGAATATAAAAGAAATATTCTTTTGTGATGTAAAAAATAGCGCAATGAGTTGGAGTTAATTTGCGCAATTTTGATGCAAAAAATTGTGCAATGGGTTGGAGATGCCCTAACTGCTGACAATCACATTTTTTTTTGTATAAACGCACCTTTAAAATTCTTTCCTTTTCAAGAACACCCAACACAAGCATTGAACAGTTTTGGTTTTTTAAATTTGCTAAAAGTTATCACTTTTAGGGCCCGTTTGGTCATGAAAATGGTGAAATTTGAAAAAATTAGTTTTTGTTTTCAAAGTAAAATTAGTATTTGGAAATTGGAGTCGTTGTTTGGCGATGAATACAAATTAGAGTTGTTTTTTGAATTTTTGTGAGTGATTGGGAGCATAAGAAGTGAAAACAACTTTTTGATGTTTTTCAAGTTTCAGAATTCAAAGTTGAATTCCAGAATTTTCCGGAATCTTGTGACCAAACATGATTTCTGGAATTCAGCTCTGGAAAAAGGTAAAGAATATTCATCGCCAAACGACCACTTTTTCTCCGTTAAATATTTAGGGAACTCTTTCTTGTTAGATTTGATGGAACTATGAAAAAAAAAGTAGCATAAACTCACTTTAAAGATATAATTTTTGTAGTGCCTGCTATTTTTGATTTATTTTTGGAGTCCGGTGCAACTTACTTAGATGCAATTTCTGCTTTTTTAAGTGTTCAGTGCTGTTTTTTGTGTTGCATATTTTTAGGATTTGATGGGACTTTCGTGGTGTTTATGTTTTAACTCTTTTTTCCACTTTTTCTGGAAAATCTACCGAATATGAATAGTTGAATATTTAAAGGAGACTGAAAATATTTTTTTGCGAACTTAAATAACCAAAACTGTTCAGGCATAAGAAACTTGCTAGCGTTTCCGTTCAACACTATCTTTATAAATAGGTTAGCCACTTAGAGCTGGCAATTTCAGCTCATATTAGAAAATTAGCCCATTTAACCCATGTTTTAGTGATTTGGATCACTTATATTTTATTTGGATAAATATGAGCTTTAGTCTCTTTTTAACCCATAAAAATATGGGCAAATAGGGGTTTACCCTATGCGCACCCGAAGGGTAGCAGCTACGGGTTACCTTGTCATAAAAAAAAATATATGGGTAAAATATGGGCATCCATACATGAACTCACTAGACCCAACAACAATTCATTTTCCTCAAAATAGGAGAAAATGTTTTCCGTAAAAATTTGAGGGAACACATTTTCCGGATCGATAAAAAACACACCAACCCCAACCTACGCATCCCACCACCTACACCTATCCCCCACCCCCTTGTCCCTACCCTACCTACCCACCCCACCCCGCCTCTTCTCGCTAGCTCCCGCGCCCACCTCTACGCCACCCCTTACTCCCTCTTTCCCCTCCCAACCTCGCCGCCACCACCCCCACCCCCACCCCCCCCCCCCCCCCCCCCCGCCCCCGAATTTTCTATTTCATATATTTTATTTCTTGTTATTAAAAAATTATAAAAATTGAGAAATTTTTTCTTACCTCCTAGCCCGACCCTACCCCCACCACCCAATCTGAATTTTCTATTTCATTTATTTTATTTTACTTTATAAATTTTTTTAAAAAAGTGGAAACATTTTGCTTCCCCCACTCCCCCCCCCCCCCCCCCCCCAACCAAAACCCACCACACACACATTTTCTACTTCATATGTTTTAAAAATTATAAACATTACGCTTGAAATTATATTACTTATATAATACGGAGTATCGGCAAACCCATAGTTTACCCACATGAAATATGAGTGGGTTGAAACCTAACCCGCTTTTGGTCAACCCATTTTCAACCTGTCCAAATCCAACCAAATCCACCCATTTGACACCACTAGCCACAATACCACCGCCTTTGATGAAAAGGTACGATAAAAATGGTTCTTTATGTTTGACGCTAGGTTCAAAGTAGTCCCTTGAGTTTGTACCGAACAATTTTGATCCTTTAATTGTCTAAAGTTAACACTTTTAGTAAGTTTGACCATGAATTTCAAATATTTATAACTTTCTTTGGAATTTATGAATTCAGAGTTGAAGATAGAGTGGCGTTTGATTATATTTTGTTGCAAAGGAGAAAAGCGAGCACTTTGTTTGGAATTATGAAGGCGGAGTTGGAGAACAGGTTATAAGCTATTTTTCATATTTAGAATTCAACTTGAAGTTGGATTTAAAATTTTCACGACCAAACACTGATTTTGAAATAAAGTGAAAAATTATTTCGGAAAAAAAGTGAATAATTCCCACGGCCAAACAGGTCCTAAGTTTCCGTCAAATATTTACGGAACTCTAGCACTGAGAAACATGGGCCTTTTAATTATTGGTGACAAATAGGTTTTAAAATTGAGTTAGGGTAACTCTAGTTTTTTTAATTGAGTAGGGGTGATAATTTTTGGATTAGTGATTAGGGAGTTTTGCTCATCCCAAAGCTATATTTTTAACACTTTGACCCCAAGCTTTATTTTTTACACTTTGCTCCCAAGTTATATTTTTAACACTTTAACCCCAACCTTTATTTTTTACACTTTGCCCCCAAGTTTTATTTTTAACACTTTGAACCAACCCATATAAACCCTATAGAGCCAAAAAAACGGGCCAAAATTTCTGTTGCAACAACTCAACTATCTATTGGAGTCTTCTTCTTGTTGCAATCATCATCATCATCTTGACCGGATTTTTGTCAAAAAGAAAAACAAGACCATACAACTTGTTGCAACAACTCAACTATCTATTGGAGTCAGCTTCAATTTTTTTGTTGCTCAAGAAAGAAAAACGTAACCCAAAAAATTTTTTGACGATTTTGTTAGTCGGCAATTACTTCATAAGTGTTTTCCGCTCAGATTATTGATTTCTTTTTCACCTGCCGCAACAAGTGGAATACCTTGTTGCAACAACTATACAACTTGTTGCAATGAACTCAAATAAATATCCGTTGGAGTTGTTGCTTCAATTTTTGTCCGAAATGTAACCCAAAAAATTGAAAAAGCGCGAAGCTTCAAGATTATTGACTTGTCGCAACAAGTTGTATAGTTGTTGCAACAGTATTCCACTTGTTGCAACAACTCAACTATCCGTTGGAGTCGGCTCGCTTTTGTCCGAAACGTAACCCAAAAACTCAACCGAAGTCTCATTATTGACAAAAACCGAAGTCGTATTCCAACATTATTGACTTGCCGCAACAAGTGTACTACTTGTTGCAACAAGTAATACACTTGTTAACAACTCGATAATGCTGGACATCTTCAACAAATAAAACATTACCCCAAAAAAAACTCAAGCCGACTCCAACAGATTAGTGACTTGTTGCAACAATTTTATTACCTCGTTGCAACAAGTAGTCCACTTGTTCCAACAAGTCAATAATGGTTGAACAACTGCTGCAGTTGTTTCATTTTGTTATAGATTGGTATGTACTCTCATGACCAATTTTTTGTTAAACAAAATATCTTCAGGTACCTCGAACACCACTAATGGGGGACTCAATAACAATAGGGGTTGATTGCCATGGTGAATGGATCGAGAAGAACAATCGATATATTTGGCGATGGAAGGGTAGTGACACGTTAGAGACGATAGCGATGATTGTCCAAAGAGATGTTATGTTCGATGATTTTGTGAACCTAATCATCACCTATTGCGAATTAACTTGTGAACCAAAAGATCTTGCCATCACTTACATGCACAGCTCTTTTGAAAATCAGAGGGTCTTGCCATTTAAGATAACTGATCAGGTTCGTTTGCGTGCTTATTTGAATGATGTAGCTAGGCCCATTTTAAGGGTATACGTTGTTGGAAGCCCGATAGAGAACCACAATTTATCTCAAGACCAACAAGATGTGTTAAATGATGAATTAGATGGGGTGGATATGGATATCCTAGATAATGGAAGTGGGGCTGACCCGATTCCTATACCTAAAGTTGCGAGCAATACAGTGGGCACTACACAATCAATACAGTCTAGCCATGTTCAAGATGATGAAACAGGTTTTTATAAAGGAATGTCATTCAAGAACAAGGAAGAACTAGCCACTTGGTTGAAACTTGCTTGCTTGAAGAAAGATTTTAGAATCAAGAAGGTGATTAATTCGCGTACTGTGTATTGCTTCAGATGTGTACATCCGGAGTGCAAGTGGTGGTGAGGGTCGTGAAGCTTTTAAGTTCGACGATTTTGTATCGAACCTACATAAAGCATCACACATGTGGTTCGAGCACATTACGAGCCATAATCCACACGCTATCGCGAAAGTCATTGGTGAATACTTCAAAGATAAGTTTCCTTACGGTAAAGGCCCATCTATAAAAGATATGAGTCAATCAATCCGTACGGATTTGGGTTGTAAGGTAAGTTATTGGAAGGTCTGGAAGGGCATGGAGATTGCAAAGGCTTTGACAAGGGGGACATGAGCACGGGTATGCGGTGCTTGATGCGTACCGTTATATGCTTCGTTCGCAAATCCGGGAAGTAAGACGGCATTGAAGGTTGATGAAAATGGGAAGTTCAAGTACTTTTTTGTAGCCTATAAGGCTTGGATGCTTGGTTTTGCGCAAATGAAAAAAGTCATAGTCCGTCGATGGGACATTCTTGAGGAGCAAGTACGAAGGAGTGTTGTTGTCAGCAGTCGCACAAGATGCGGAGAATCATATTTTTCCAATGGCATTTTGTGTAGTGGACAAGGAGTGTGATGCTTCGTACAAATATTTTTTTGAACAAATGAGAAGCTATATAGAGGATACCCCTGAGTTGTGCATAATTTCTGATAGACATCCAAGTATAAAAAAGGCGGTTTCAATTGTCTTCCCTACATGTCATTATGGTTTTTGCATGAGGCACCTAGGGGAAAATCTGAGAACCACCTTTCACAATGGGGCGGTCGTATCTCAATTTTATAAAGCAACAAAAGCATACAATATTGATGTCTTTAATGACCATTTCAATCAAATTAGAGATTTCATTTTTGGGGCCGCCGAACATCTTGAACGAACTAGATTCCACAGATGGAGCAGGGCATTCTGCCCCGGAAATAGGTATTTGCACATTTCTGTTTCCAACAAGTAACGTATCTGCTGCAACTAATAGGTAACTTGTTGCGGCAGATGTTGTACTTGTTGTGATTTTTGACACAGCTGAGCCTCAGCCACATGTTCCAACACTAATATGTTTGTTTTGTCAGGTATAATTTTATGACGACAAACGCCGCTGAGTCGGTGAACTCAATGTTCAATGTTGAAAGAGAATTTCCCATTACTGCTCTATTTGATTCCATAAACAGGAGGTTTACTTGAAATTTCATGAGAGGCGTATGGAGTTCATCGACTCACCAACCATCTTTGTTCCCTTAATGGAAAAAAAAATATCAAAATTTGTCAACTTGGGTAATAAGTTATTGGCCCATCAAATTGCCAACTACAAGTTCGGCGTCATCGGCCACGGTTCAGTTGCAACAGTCGATCTGCAAAGAAGATCTTGTACTTGTAGAGTTTTTGATCTGGACAAAATACCTTGCCCACATGCTATGGCAGCGCTTCGAGTCCAATATGGTGAAGACTTTGGAAGGCGGATTTATGACTACTCATCTCCATATTATAGGGTGGAGAATTACATAATTGCATACTGTGAGGAAATGAATCCCGTGCCTTCTGAAGAATCTTGGGAAGTTCCTATGGAGATTTTAGAGAGAGAAATACCTCCTCCGCATGTTGATCCGAGCAAACCGGGAAGAAGACGGACAAAGAGGAGGCGTGGAATCGGGGAATCACTTGCAACGAGGAAAAACAAATGCTCCATATGCAAAACAGCTGGCCATAAAAAAACTACATGCCCAAACCGAATTGTTCCCTAGTTGTTAAATTTGCAATGTCTTGTAATAATAATTACTATTGTTTGTGTTTGTGAAATTGGATTTTATGACATTTTTATGTTGTTTCTGTTAGTAAAATTGGTTTAAATGATATGTTGATCTTGCTCAAATCACCAATGTATGTTATGTGGTTTTGCAATTTCTGAACAGTTTCCACCAAGTAAAAATTCTGTTGCAACAGCTGTGTAACTTGTTGGGATTTTGCCAACCAGTAATCGAACTTGTTGCAGCAACTAACTTAACTTGGTTTTCCAACAAGTGACATGACTTGTTACAGTAAGTTCCTATAGTGTTTTGAGTTTTTACAACAAATGGAATGAGTTGTTGCAGAAAGTCCTTAAGTTGTTTCATCCAACAAATGGAATGAGTTGTTTCATCCAACAAGTGATATGACTTGTTCAACAGCTATGTTACCTGCTGCAACAGATTATGTACTTGTTGCAACAGGTTATGCAACTGCTGCAACAGATTATGCAATTGCTGCAACAGATTATGTACTTGTTGCAACATGTTATGCAACTGCTGCAACAGATTATGCAATTGCTGCAGCAGATTATGTAATTGCTGCAACATATCATGAAATTGCTGCAACAACTAGGATATAAGTCACATATGTTTAGTTATTAACAGAGGGAACCAATGATATTTAGTGTTAAACAAAGGGATTCAATGATATTTAGTGATCAATATATTTATCTACTAACATCCTTAATGGATTAGACGGTAATTTCATTGATTTGATGGGAAATTCTAAGCGTATACTTCCCAAATCGAGCGATCGTTAGTGTAATTTGATGAGAACTACTTGATTCACCCATATTTAGGTGTAAACAACGAAAACCAATGATATTTATTGTTTACTAAATGTTCCTAACCAATTTGATGGTATTCTGAGTCAGGACATATGATCAACTAAGCGTATACTTCCCAAATCGAGCGATCGTTGGTGTAATTTGATGAGAACTACTTGATTCACCCATATTTAGGTGTAAACAACGAAAAACCAATGATATTTATTGTTTACTAAATGTTCCTAACCAATTTGATGGTATTCTGAGTCAGGACATATGATCAACTAAGCGTATACTTCCCAAATCGAGCGATCGTTGGTGTAATTTGATGAGAACTACTTGATTCACCCATATTTAGGTGTAAACAACGAAAACCAATGATATTTATTGTTTACTAAATGTTCCTAACCAATTTGATGGTATTCTGAGTCAGGACATATGATCAACTAAGCGTATACTTCCCAAATCGAGCGATCGTTGGTGTAATTTGATGAACTACTTGATTCACCCATATTTAGGTGTAAACAATGAAAACCAATGATATTTATTGTTTACTAAATGTTCCTAACCAATTTGATGGTATTCTGAGTCAGGACATATGATCAACTAAGCGTATACTTCCCAAATCGAGCGATCGTTGGTGTAATTTGATGAGAACTACTTGATTCACCCATATTTAGGTGTAAACAACGAAAACCAATGATATTTATTGTTTACTAAATGTGAAGCTTTTAAACAGGTTACTCATCCGTTACAACAGATAATGCACTTGTTGCAACATATTATGAACTTGTTGCAACAACTAACCCATCTGTTGCAACAGATTACAAACTTGTTGCAACAGATGGTTTAGTTGTTGCAATTTCTTCAACAATTGAAAGATTTGTTGCAACAACTGACTCATCTGTTGCAACAGATCACAAACTTGTTGCAACAGATTATCAACTTGTTGCAACTTCTAAAACAGCAGTTAGATTTATCGCAACAACTAACCCATATGTTGCAACAACTGAACCATCTGTTGCAACAAATTTACATCTTGTTGCAACAACTGACTCATCTGTTGCAACAGATTACAAACTTGTTGCAACAGATGGGTTAGTCATTGCAACTTCTTCAACAGCAGTTAGATTTGTCGCAACAACTGACCCATATGTTGCAACAACTGAACCATCTGTTGCAACAGATTACCAACTTGTTGCAACAACTTACTCATCCGTTGCAACATATTAAAAACTTGTTGCAACAGATGGGTCAATTGTTGCAACTTCTTCAACAGATTTGTTAGATTTTGTGACTTGTTTAAAACTACTGAAACCACTGAACATAATGTATTGAACACAACTTAAATAATGAACACCTAATATATACTTAATAAAATGTCTTAGAAAAGTACTGAACACCTAATATATACTTAAATTACATAATGTCATAAAAAAAACTCCTAATATATACTTAAATTGTTCAACAGGCCACATTTTGGCTCCAAAAAATGCAAAATCAATAAACTGTTTATCAACCCATCTTAGGGCTCCAACACCTTTTCAATGATACCTAATGCCCATCTCCATTGCATCCTCCCTACAGAGTTGTCGCTGATTAGACTTTCGGGTTTTGTCACAGTTGTGCCAGTAAGCAAAGCCTCTATAAAAGCAATTGACCACGAACCACATGCCTTACTAGTGACATTGCGGGGCAGATTCTGTAGCCTATTGAATTCCCACGATTCATTGAGTAACTTTGCAGGCAAGTGTGCGAACATTCCACTCTGTTGCAATAACTTGGGCCACAATTCCATTACCGGCTCCATGAAACAAAAGAAATCAGATTCTTCATAGACAGGAACGTTGCAGTCATACACATTTACCACTCCCTCTTCAATCATGAACTCGAGAGTGACAAAATGTGTGACATTAATATTCATCACTGTTAAAACCCTCTTTGCACCAGCCCACGAGCAGCCACCCGGGTAGGGTCTAACACCCCTACAATAATCGACCATATCATCATCCCACTTGAATTCAGCAAGTCTAACCTTCAGAGGCACGGCATTTGGAACTGTACTCTCTTTTGTCAATTCTGCGTACCTCTTGGACATGTTGTTGTAAAAGTTGAGGTCCAGGATTATGTCAGTGGAATCATAGTACTCAGGGAAATTGATTTGCCTCATACGCATTAGAAGCAGGACTTCATCTACATACTAAAGTAAAAGTAGTAAAACAGTTAGTTACTTGGTGCAACAGATTCAACAGATTATCTACTTGTTGCAACAGCTAGTTAACTTGGTGCAGCAGATTCAACAAAATAAAGGAACTGTTGCAACAGCTAGTTAACTTGTTGCAACAGATTATCTACTTGTTGCAACAACATACTGAATTAGATAGATATATACAAGTGTTGAAACTTACCCAATCCTCCCACCAAATTTCCATGCTTGTCAAAGCCTTGAAGTCTGCTGCTCCAAATTCATGCATTGAGTACATGGTTCTCCCACTCTTTTTGGACTTGATTGCAGTCTCAACCTTTTTCTTTCTTTGGGCATGTACAGGCTTGAAAATGTCCACCTTCTTTAGCACTTTTGGCCCAACATCAAGAAGAGGAGTCTCAATTGACTTACTGGGAGTAGCAACAGATCTTCTTGATCTAACTGATGCAAGTGCCTTGGCAATTGCTTTGCCCCTCCTCCGAACATGAACAGGAGTATAAGGTGAGGAAAGATTCTTTGATGGATTGATACCCCTCTTGGATATCAACCTCTGCATAGAAGTGTTTGTGGCTTCTTGGGCCTGCACCAATTCCTCCACCTTTCTAATCAAATTATCCATTTTGTCCTTGCAAGTGGTGCACTCACAAGCACATGAGGGCACCTTAGAAGTACCGGCACCAACATCACAAATCTTCTACCACTCAATCCACCACCACTAAAATTACCACCAAATCCAAAAAATCACTAAATCCAGAACTGGAGTAAATCCACCAATATTAGCATCATCATCTATCTCTTAATTTTTCCCCAAAGAATACTTGCTGGGACATCATCACCAAGTCCACCACCACCACCACCAACAACATCAACAGGCTGAACAACACCACCAACAGCATCAGCACCACCAACAGCAACATCACCACCAGCACCAACAACAACATGACCACCAGCAACATGACCACCACCACCAGCTACAACATCATCAACCCTAGTGATGGCTGTCACTCCAGCCAATTCCCCTTTGAACCCATCAATCAATCTGTCAGGCACAGATTCTTTGGGCACAAAGGTGACAAGGCATGGCATCTCCAACTCTCTTATTGTTGGGACAAGCCATGGGTTCACAACCTACAACAAGAAAGTAGATATATCATAATGGTGCTAAATCATAAAAAACAAAACCTATTTAAAATAAGTTATCAGGTTGTTGCAAAAGGTTACACATCTGTTGGACAATGTCCAACAAATAGGTAACTTGTTGCAGCAGGTATCTTATCTGTTGAAAATTTTCCAACAGATGGGTAACTTGTTGCGACAGGTTGATCATCTGTTGGATATTGTACAACATTAGTAATTTATTGCAACATTATTGTACTTGTTGTAAAAAGTTATCAAATTAGCAAATAAAATGATATGTTGCAAAATTTGTTATCAAATTAGCAAATAAAGTGATATTTCATTATTATAACATTCATCATTGGGTAACTTGTTGCAACGAGGTTAATTATGTTGGACATTGTCCAACGATGGGTAACTTGTTGCGACGGGTTTATCATCTGTTGTAAAAAACTATTTTGTTATAACGATTCATCTGATGGGTAACTTGTTGCAACAGGTTAATTATCTGTTGGACATTTTCCAACAGATGGGTAACTTGTTGCAGCAGGTTACTCATCTGTTGTAAAAAACTAGTTGCATGTTATAACAAATTCATCTGTTGGGTAACTTGTTGCAACAGGTTAATTATCTATTGGACATTTTCCATACACACATGATAACTTGTTGCAACGGAATTATCATGCATTTTCCAACATGTTGTTGCGGCATGTGTTGTTGCAGATTATAAAAGTTTGTTGCAACACCTAGTCATCTGTTGTGTTCTAATGCTTACGACTTCCTTAGGGGGGTTGAAACGGTCAACACTCAATTTTGTGTTGTTCCTGGCAGTGAGCCATCTAAGAATTCTTGGATAGGTAACTTCTTCGGAGTATTCCTTGACTTGATGCTTGAGGTGAGGAATGGCTTCAAATGCCCAAGCCTAGAAAAAAAGATGCCATCAAAAATCAAAATAGTGATTGAAATACTTAAAAAAAAAAAAAAAAAAAAAAAGGTAAAACATTGAAGAAAATTTACCATGAAAGCCCAAGGGAAGCCATATAGGTTTTGTGTCTTCCCCGTTGGCTTCAAATCCTTCATCAAATATTCAACAGTCAAGCTAAAGCTTTGAAAACCCCAGGCATAGTTGTTGAAGGCATCATAGTCCTCAGCAAGTTTAATCAATCCAAGCGGTATGTTGTAGTTTACGTCTCTTGCCCAAAGAACACGTGCACAAACCAAACTAAGCACAGTGCCTCCTTGTGCTTTTTTGAGAAAGTTTTGGACTCCAAATCTTGCAACAATTTCTTTTGAGTGTAGCTCTTTCCCACTAAGTTTACCAAAGAGACATCATTCTTAGCTTTGGAACCCTTTGCTTTCTTGGCTGCCTTGGGTGTCCGGGCTGGCTTGGTTAATACAACAGTAGGAAGAGGCTCACAAGGATAACATCTCAATCCGGTAACTATGGCAAACTCCTTCATGCCAAAGCAAACCGGCATGCCACAGTAATTGATCCAAATCTCATCCTTTCTATCACAAATAATCTTACGCTTCAAAAGCTCGAAACCATTGTCATTTGAAATCGGGCACCGTATCTTCGAGCAAATCTAAATAGACCCAAAGCAGCTAGCCCTAAAGAAATTCTCCAACCCCTGCTGCTGGATAATGCCCCTGAAGGTGTCAAAGCCCTTGTCCATGGTTGATCTAACCACAAAATCACCAGACAAATCCTTATTTCCATTCAGCGGCATCGTCACGCCGTACTTTTCAATGCTGAAACTCTTGACGACCTCCTCAATCGAAGGTCTATTGGGATCTGTGGCAATACTAGAAGACTCAACAAGATTGGCATCCACATTATGTTTCCTTTTTTTTCTTAACTCGGCCAAGGTCCGATCGTTGATTCTTCTTCTTCATTATCATTTTCGGTTTCGCATCTTCTTCACCTCCTTCATCCCTTCATCCTCCTTCATCCCCTTCATCTCCTTCTTCTTCATCTCCTTCTTCTTCATCTACTTCTTCTTCATCTCCTTCAAGATTTTCTTCATTTTCTTCATCTCCTTCAACATTTTTCATCATCTTTTTCACTTTCTTCTCTAGTTTCTTCACTTTGTTCATTTTTATCACTTTCTTCTTCATGCCCAACGAGAGGTTTCGTGGGTTTCCTCTCTCTTTACGAAGCCCCGCTTTCACTAACTCTTTCCTCATTTGTTGATTGACAAATAGCGATCACAAGTTTATCTAATGGTGCTTGCACCTTAGCTCTTTTACTACTTTCTCCCTCAGTTGGTTTCTCTCCTTTTCTTTTAATTGGAGCCATTTTATCTACACACAGGAGATAGAAAAACAGTTTTAATTGGTTAGTGCAACATTCAAAGTAAAAAGGGAAAAGGAATATGTTGCAACAAGTAATCAGTTGTTGCAACAGATTAAGAATATGTTGCAACAAAATACGAAGCTGTTGCAACAACTTATTACTTGTTGCAGCAGAATCTTAATCTGTTGGAAATAGAAAAACAGTAGCAAATCCTTAGCAACTGTTTTGATTTTTTACAACAACTTGTTAATATGCTACAACAACTGCTTGATTCTTTGCAAAAACCTCAACAATTGTTTTGATTTTATCCAAGCAATTGTTGGATAAAATCAAAACTTTTCCTAAACCATAGCATGACAAAGAACAACAACAAAAAAAAACATCTAAATTTAACTACAAAACATCTATATTTCACTACAAACACACAACCATCACAAATCTCACTCACAACTTAAACAAAATACACCAAATAGGATTTTTTTTTAACCATGCAACCTCGACAAAGAGATGTTTGCAAATCATCAAACAAGTGCTGAATTTGCTGCAACAGCAACAACAACAGCAAAAACATTTAAATTTAACTACAAAACATCTATATTTCACTACAAACACACAACCATCACAAATCTCACTCACAACTTAAACAAAATACACCAAACCATGCAACCTCGGCAGATGTTTGCAACTGTCAAACAAGTGTTGAATTTGCTGCAACAGGTAACCTCAGTTGTTGGAAAACATCAACAAAATTGCAAGCCTTTTTTTTTTCGAAACAACAAGGAGAAGAAGAACAAAAACAGCACCAAAAATCATAATTTCACAACCACAACCACTATTTACAAACTCACAAACCCCAAGTGCAACAAATACACGAAACTACAATAAAACAAACAACATTCAAGAAAAACCCATGCTCTTCTTCATCTTCTCTAACCAAAATCATCATTTTCACACTCTGATTTCAAAACCCTAACTTTTGAACCAAGTGAAAAAAAAAAAAAAGTTTACCTGAGAATGAATAGAGAAGCAACAAAGAAGAGAGAGAGAGAGAGAGAGAGAGAGAGAGAGATGCGACGAAGGAAGAATGGAGAGAGAGGAACGAACAACAACAATGGTGGTCGGTCGCCGATTTTTGCGAACGAGAGAGAGAGAGAGACGGAATGGAACTCGCTTTTTTTTTTTTTTGAAATAAGATGAACAAGTAGTTGGGATCGTGGGGGAAGTGGGTTGGAAGGAGTTTTTGTATAATGTGTGTGGGTTGGAAGAAGTTTTTGTATAATGTGTATGTGGTATTTTGTTATAAGTTTTAAAAATTTTGTAAAATCACATTTTCAAGATTATAATTATAAAACTTTTTTAGTTTTAAAACATGCTAGGATCGTCGTTTGGCACTGTCTTTATAAATATGCCCGCCACGATACCACTGCCCTCGATGAAAAGGTACATTTTGAGAATATTTAGTAGATCATAAGTTTTGCAAACAAAAATTGAAAGCAAATTTTAATTTTCCTCATAACCATGAAAACTCATAATTTGTAAATGTACTAAAACTTTCCCAACTCCTATGCAATATGAAAAAAACGCTTAAATTAACGATTAACAAGGGATTCCTTGGAGTAGCACCAACTAATTTTTGGGCGTGTTGTGGAAGGGGAAAGTGGCTTGGCAATGTAGGAGTTGGGTAATTACTTTTTGTACTTTTTTGCAAAATCTATCATTATGGGCCAAATTTTAAAATTTGATTAAGTTTGAAGTCACAAATTTGAAGTTGATATTCTACCTTTAAGGCGAATTTGGGATTTGAAATTTGAAGTTTACTTTTGTATTTGTCTATGGCAAGATCAGTTTCATCTGATCTTTTTCTTTGGATGTTTAGATTTATTGTAGATTGTGCTTTCTGAATTCTGATCTTTTTCTTCATGAATTTTTTCTGTATCTAGAGAAGTAATTGTGCAGAATTTACAAGTCTAGGAAATGTGTAGGGCTTAATATAATGTTCTTTATAAAATCCCTTTTTCATTCATATATAATATAATATTTGCTCATTACAAACTCACTTGAACAATAATCCAGTTTCAATGAAATTGGGGTTATGTGTTAGTAGTCACCGATCTTGTTAGTTTCAGTCTTCGACATATTTCTCCAAAAGTGCTTTTATACATCTATTTTCCTAAGTGGAGGAGCCAGGAATTCAAAGGAGGGGATTCAAAAATGAATTCTTTTGTCAAGGGATTCAACAATTGATATACATATATATATGCCAAAAGAAGAAATCATTTTTGCACTATTTACATAGTATAATTTTTAAATGAAGGGGGTTCAATTGAACCCTCTGCCTCTGCCCCCGGTGTTCCTTAAGAAGAAATGACAGAGTTAACAGTTACTCTTAAAAAAGAAGTCATTTTAATTTCTTTTTGGCACTGTGTTAAAGCTCATATTTGTGAAAATAACTATGTAGGTTTCCTTCTCTAGAATGTCATTTTAGATCTGTTTAGAATGAAATATGTGCATGTGACCTAACAAAGCAAGGTTTTGAAGTTGTGTGTGACTGTGTGTGTGAGAGAGAAAGAGAGTGTGTGTTTCAGATTACTAATTAAAATTCGAAATTGTTATGATATTTGGAAAAAAAATTGTAAGTTCACATGGAAGGATTGTTTCTTCTGTCTTGTACCTGCTGTACCATGTTGGTATCTTTTATTAATAAAACTTTTACCAGTTAAAATAAGTGTGTTCTTCTGTCGTTTTGGTTTTGGATTGTCGGAAAGCCAATTCAATTTTCGACCTAAAAATCTGGCATTTTTGTCTTGCAGATGAGAAATGATATGCTGATTTTCTGATTAGTTTAGTTTCATTTTGTATTAGATATTTAGAGGCCTCCTTGAGCCTATTATCACGCTGGACTTGTTGTCACAACAACATCAGCCTGTAACCTGCTGTATCAGCTTTGCCGGAAAGACGGGCACCAAGTTGATATAAAGCATTGGAGAAAAAGAGAGAAAGATATTGGTAGTGTTTATGTTGATGGTCAATTTATTGTTTCCGCTTCTTCTGAAACCAAAGGAAATGCTAAACTTCATGCTGCAAAGGCTGCACTTGAAAAGTTGGCCTATAAATCTACTGGTAAATCGGATATTAAAGTTGAACCAAACACAGAGATTGGAGGAGCAATGCAGAAGCTGAATGAGCTATGTAGAAGGAAGAAATGGCCCCTACCAACTTACAGGTTTAAACTACTTCTTTCGAGTGAGATAAAGTTGTTGCTTATTACGGTCGTAAACTGAACTTTTAGCTGCAAAACTATATTTGTCTGTTCAAAAAAATGAAAACTTTCTTAAAAAAAAAAAGAAAAAAAAAAAAAGTTAACTTGTATATCTGTGGATATATAGTTGACTGTTACCATTCTCAAAAAAATATAAAAAATGATAACTTTCTAAATTTGGATATAATTTAACTCCAATTTCCCATTTTATCCTTAATAAGAAGCTTTTATAGCTACACCAATGTTATGAAACGTTTAAGACAACAAGTTTCAAAAGTGTTATAATCACAAAAATGTTATAACCACACAAATGTTATGTCATGTTTATGACTGCAAGCTCCATAAGTCGGTCTTTCTTTCTTTCTTAAACTTCGTGCCTATTCAAACTCTGCCACATAAATTGGAACGGAGGGAGGATGAAATTTTCAGGTTTGCATGCATAACATGGAAATACTGGACCATCAGGAACCCTACTATTATTTTCTTCTTTTGGCTGCATATTTCTTTGTCACTTCACTTGAGGAATGCTACATGGGCAATTGTAACCACATGCTCAATCTTGAGCAGCAGAGCTGTCTATCTTTTATAGAAAAAGTAGTCTTGAGATATGATTGTGTAGAATAGGTTGGTAGTATTCTAAATACAAGAGTATAAAGGATGAAGTATGATATAAATGGATGTTGGATGTATAAGAAATTAAGAATATGTTAATGAACCTCTAGGACTTTTGTTTAACGGCAAAGGTAATACAGCCCGAGATGTGTGATAGGTGCCTTGCACAAGTTCAAATTTGAGCTACTGAACCAACTCTGGTATTTAAGTGGAGTAGGGAGAGGGGCATTTTATTGTCCATCAAGTTCCGAAGCAGTAAACAATGGATATCTTGGTTAGAACAAAGAATATATTGCCAACTTGTACCTTTCAGGTGGCAGAAGAAGGACTGAACTCATACAAGTGTTGTTTCTACAACTATTTCAGGATCTGTGAGATTTACTATTTGAGTAAATTCAACTCTTCATATTCCAGACTGGAATATATGTGTGTTTTGCACTCAGGATTTTTTTTTTTTTTTTTTCTCTTCTCTCTTTTTGAGTTTATGTACCTAACCAGCAGATATCACATTACTAAGGGGCGGATCCAGAATTTAAGTTTTATGGGTTCAACATTTACGGGTCTTAGCATTAAACCCATTATATCTTTAAAGTTATTGGTTCGTATCTACTATTTGTTTCAATTTTCGTGGAATTTTACATAAAAATGCACTGCGTCGAACGTACTGGATTCAAATGAACCCGGTGTCGGTATGCTACATCAGCCTTTGACATTACTGTTTCTTGCTTGGCGTTAAACATGTTTGAACTGTGTGATATTGTGATTTAGTTTTCTAATTGTTTGCTTTGTGATTGGTGCAGAATAGAGAAACAGGTAGGTCCTCCTTACGATAGGAGGTTTATATGTTCTGTGCAAGTTGCAGTTGCTGAAGGCGTGCTTCTTGTGACGGTAGGGGAGAAGTCGCGAGTAAAACATGCAGAGAATTCTGCTGCTTCAGCGATGATTTGGGGTCGGCAAGATTCTAATTTCTGAGCTCAGTTAACGGAACATTGTCTATGGTGGTTTAAGTTGCGTCTTTGGGCTAGGAAGACAGCAGGAAAGGGGGTAAAATATCTTGTGTTATTACTGTTCGTATGATTTGAAACCCATGACTTGTTTAGTTTCTAGTGCTTGTGTAGCCTCTTCTTTGTTGCTGTAATAAGGTGAATAAGTGGTGAAATATTGTTGTAGCTCCATCTTATCAGGATAATGAGATTTGGGCAGTGCAAAGAAGATTTACACAATTGTAGCACAAACTATTAAATAGCACATGGTGAATTGCTTCATATCTGTTGCAGTTTTTGTCAAAAGTAAAACCAATAGAGGGGGCAAAGCTACTCGTTTGAAACTCTAATTCATTGTATGTCTGTATCCTTGAAAAATTGAAGCTACTTGTCTTTAGCATCGTATTGTTGGTTCCTTTAAGAAATTTCTTGATGTCGTGCATTGAGCATCTTCTGGAGATGTCAGCTGAATCCAGAGCTACAAGTTGATGGAACTTTAGCTCCAATATTACCCTACCAAAACGATGTGCATTCATAAGCATCTCTACTTTTCCCCCCGGGCTTTGGTCCAGTGGGGTAAGAGTGCAGGTTGTGAAGTGTGAGTTAAGCGCACATCACAGGTCCGAACCCTACTGCAAGCAAAAGCCTGGTATTTAAGTGGGAAAGGGTAGAGGGGCGAGTCCATTATCCACTGTGTTTTGAACCTGTACACCTTAACCTTTCGGGATTTCTCGGTTATTAAAAAACAAAATCTACAACAACAATGACATACCCAGTATAACCCACGAGGTGGGGTCTGGGAAGGGTAGAGTGTACGCAGACTTTACCCCTACCTTGTAAGGGTAGAGAGGCTGTTTCCGATAGACCTTCAGCTCAAGGAAAGATGAAAAGGCAGCAGTAGTAAAAGGCAACAACTATAAAAGTTTGTAACAACAAGAAGGTAATAAGATAAACGAAATGAAAGAAACAAGCAGGTAGCTCTAGAGAACTAAGAATAAGCATATGGACAAAGGTACTACAACTCCTGGTACGGAAAAGAGATCCGCGCGGTTGACTAATTCTCTATCCTAATACTCAACCTCTACACCCTCCTATCAAGGGGCATGACCTCGGTAAGTTGAAGCTGCGCCGTATCATGCCTAATCACCTCTCCCCAAGACTTCTTAGGCCTACCTCTCCCTCTACTCGTGCTCACCTCGGCCAACCTCTCACACCTTCTCGCTGGAGCCTCTGCGCATCTCCTCTGCACATGTCCGAACCATCGCAGCCTCCCTTCGTGCAACTTATCCTCCACGGGAGCCACACACCCCTTTTCCCGAATGACTTAATTCCTAATCTTATCTCCTTGTATGCCCACACATCCATCTCAACATTCTCATTTTTGCAACCTTGATCTTCTGGACATGAGCTTTCTTAACTGGCCAACACTCCACCCCATACAACATAGTTGGTCTAACCACCACTCTATAGAACTTGCCTTTAAGTCTTGCCGGCACATTCTTATCACACAAAACACCAGAAGCAAGCCTCCACTTTATCCATCCTGCTCCAATACGATGTGTGACAGCATCATCGATCTCCCCATTGCCTTGGATAACTGACCGCAGTTAAGGCAAAGATAAAAAAACAAAATCTATGCCTTTGAATGTGGTGTTCATGCTGCCCTGTTTTCTACCATTTCATTACTACTTTGCTGAAACTCATCAAACTTTTCATTATTTAGAGCTCTTGCAACACAGCCGTTTCACCATTAAATTCGTGCTGTCGAGTCTATTAATTTCTCTACCGGTTTCATTGATTGCTATAATACTAAAAGTATTTAAAGCGTCATGCTCTACCACCTTTTTTTGGGCCACTCCAGTGTCCTAACTGGGTTCCCTAATTGAGAAGTACAACTCTGATCAAATGGAGAAGTTAGGAGAAATCTTTGTATTTATGAAAGGAAGATGGAAAAGAAACAATAAATAAATAAATAAATAAATAAATAAATAAATAAAAGGTGACTTGTATTAGAAATTGTTGAATAGCAGACCTTACCTTCTTCTAAGTTGTTTTTCCATCCTCCACTTGTCCAACAAACTCGGTGCTTTAAATTAAAGGAGATTTTTGAGAGTAGAAATATAAAAAGTTAAACACAAGTTTTAATTTTGTGGTAGAAGAGATACCTTTGTACTTAGTGTTAATTATCTAAAATTTATTCTCAAAAGTATTTCAAATATTGTGAAAAAAGAATTCGAATCATTTGTGAAGAACTTGACAGTGGTTTGTTAATAAATTGGCTTGGGCATTACTCATTTGTGGTAAGTGAAGAAGACTGTTTAAGGGATTTTTTTTTTTTGTCTGTATATACAGATGCTTAATCATCTTGTAGAATGGTTGAAGAATTTGGATTCCTTGGTAACACTTGTAGCTCCTTCGACTGTAGCCATGCTCTCGAAATTGGGTTCCAAAAATCTCCTATTGGTTGATTGAAACATTAGCTTGATATACAGTTGACTACTTTGCGTCTTTGCCATACTCTTTTAATCACGTGGAGTCTAAAGCTAATTACCTGTTTTGGTTGTTCAAACGCTAGATCACGTTAGTGTTTAACTACCTTCCCTAAATGAATTATCATCTTTGGGGTTTATCTGTTGCTTTTGTGATAGGAACATATATTAATTGTTAGGTATGCTATCTGTTTTATGTATATCAAGAAATTTGCATATGTACATTTATGAGATTGTTATTGGTAATTTGTCTCTAGTCTATTTCCAAATAATATGTTATTGTATATTTGAACTATTGAAGAACTGCCTTCCAACTTTGCGAGAGGAAGCCACCTTCCTCACTAGCTTCCTTTTCCAATCATTCGTAGCTTCCAATCCCCAAAAAATGGAAAAAAAAGATATAAAAACATATATAGGAAAAACCTTCTTTGTAGCTTCCTTTTTCAATCATTCGTAGCTTCCAATCCCCACATATGGAAAAAAAGATATAAAAACATGTATAGGAAACACCTTCTTGAGATCGTGTCTGTAAGGTATGATTTGATTATTATTTTTCCTTATAGATGTGAATTTTATTTTCTAGTATACTAGGTTTAGAGAATACTGAATTGAGAACAACTATCTATAAAGTGGAAGTCACTTTTACTTGGTACTGTCTGATAAATAAGGTTAAAGGCAAAAGAGAAACTGTTTGAAGTTATAATCAATTTAGTCTACGGATGATTATTTAGCAATTACTTAATTGTAGTCATTCTTAAGTGATACATAAGCAACATAGAAGTTATAGCATGCAACAATTAGAATAGTTGCATTCTTGTCAAGGGCATAGGAAATTGCCAAGGTCTGTCGTGGCTTTAAGAGAAAAGAGCAATTAGATGATGAGTTTTAGTATTGAAAGGCACAAATAAGGAAAAGATTAAATTTTTTTTATATATGTACTCTAAAAACAAATGACTATAAACACCTACAATAATTCATGTTACCAATTTAAAAAAAAAAAAAAAACAGCTACAATCATTATGTTGTAGAGTCCCACATCGGATAAAGAATGGATGGGTTGTCTCCTTATATGGTCTTGGGTAATTCTTCCTCATGAGCTAGCTATTAGAGTTGAGTTAAGCTCAAGATCCATTTCTTTAACATGGACCTATCCTAATTTTTGTGGTCTCCTTATATAGTCTTGGGCAATTCTCCCCTCATGAGCTAGCTTTTGGGGTTGAGTTAGGCCTAAGATCCATTTCTTCAACAAATTATGTGAACAAGGATTGAAAAATCTACATTGTGAAAGAAAATTCATGTAAATCAAGGTAAAAAGCCATGTCTATTTTTCTTATACCATATTTCTAATTTCCTACTCCTAAACAATGACAAATCCGATCATAAAGTTCCATTAAAAATTAATATATTGTATTGCCAGCTATATTTATTATTTAGTGCCTCTTCCGATGATATAGGGTGCATAGGCGATGAGATGCACACTGTAGCGCCTTGATGCTTTGCCGACACGGAGACGCCTCCTATGAAGTGCCTAAGATGCACGAGGTAAAGTTCTTAGCAACCCTTTAATAGCAATGAATTGTCATGTTAGCTTACTTATATTTTCTATCTGTTGAGGAGATTTGATTCAGTGAGAAAGGAAAGGTAATAATTGGAGTTTTTGGTTGACAGGTAAGAAATGGTAATTTTTTTTTTTTTTTGATAAGTCATTTTAGTAAGAAATGGTAATTTTTTTATTAGAAAAAACTCCAATACCAAGATGTACCGAGTTTTATAAATACAACATCACTAATAGAAGAAGGCTTACACCATATTTCTAGATATTGGATACATCTGTATATTACAAATAGCAACATTTTCCTCCTTTCCGTCAAAGTATCTACTGTTTCTCTCTAACCAAACAGTCCACAGAATGCATAAAGTGATGGTCTTCCGTACAGCTTTTGTTTCTTCCTTATCTTCTGGCACTGCCAGCTGCATAATGCTTGGTTTAAGTTGCCTGGCATTACCCACCGAATTCCATATAGGTTCAGGAACATGCACCAAATATACCGAACACAATTGCAATGTAAGAATAAATGATTCACAGTTTTAGAATTTTCTTAGCATAATAGCACCAGCTACATAAATTAAAACCTTTCCTGCAAATAGCTCTTGTAGCTCAGTTGGTTAGAGCACCCGTTTAGTAAGCGGGAGGTCTTGAGTTCGACTCTCAACAAGAGCATATCTAAACTTAATTTTCCTTATGAAAAAATAAATAAATTGAAATCTTCCCTTTGTACGTTTTCCTGCGTCATACATGGAAATATTACAGTTTTCCATGAGCAAATTGGGGAATATTGGATTGCTGAACCCTTTCTTGTCCTTCGATTTCTGTTACTACATGTTATTTCTTTTCTTCGGTTATCGCATATTACAGTTTTCCATGAGCAAATTGGGGAATATTGGATTGCTGAACCCTTTTCTTGTCCTTCGATTTCTGTTACTACATGTTGTTTCTTTTCTTCGGTTATCGCATTATTTTGTTGTTGTTACTGTCTCTTTTTTTGAATGATATGTAATGATTTCTCTATTAGTTGTTGTGTCTATAGTTTTGTTTAAACTGCTTTGATATGCGTTACTTGAGCCGAGGTCCTTTCGGAAACAGCCTCTCTACCTCCACGAGGTAGGGGTAAGGTCTGCGTATACTCTACCCTCCCCTGACCCCGCCTGTGGCCTGTGGGATTACACTGGGTATATTGTTGTTGTTGAATCCGTTTCTTCGTGGAATCACCATTCCATCATATTTATAGTTAGTGACGGCAGATGTATGTTCAAGCATTCCCAACTCCACAGCATTCTTCTTTGTCAAGCAAACTGAATCACATTAGACCTTGACTTTAAACTCCAGTCTTCTTTGGCTCCAACTGATACGATGGTTGAGAATAATCACTAATTTCCTCTTTCCTCCAATATTAACAGTGGATTATTTTAGTGTCTTCCCAGTGACTCTTATTTATTTTCTCACCTCTCTTCACCCATCTACATGTATTTGTGTACAATGTGTGGAAATTTTTTATGTTTTGTAGTGGATAGCTATGTTACTCGGACTCTTCGAAAATGGACACGGGTGCTTGTTGGATCCTCCAAAAGTAGTGTATTTTTGAAGGATCTGACACGGGTGCGGCATCATTTTTGGAGAGTCCGAGCAACATAGGTGGATAGTCTTTTGCTTTTTTGCTTTTTTCTGTCTGATTTACCCCCTCCCACCAAAAATAGAATAGTTAATCTTGTTTTCCTTTTCCAGAAGGGGGAATTATTCCAGGACTAGTCCCATTACTATGAAACTCATTTGGTACTACTGCTGCGCTCTTACAGGTAATCTTTGAAGTGTTTCATTCTAATTCTTCAGATTTTATCCCATCTGCCAGATGCTCATGCATACTTCCATCTATTTGGGGTTTTATGTATCAAGAGGGAGAAAGGAACAGCGTACTTGTGGGCTCACATTAATCCAGTTGACTGTTGCATATTGTTCAAATCCTATGTATTGTAGCTTTTGCATTTCTTGTTAAGACCAAATTTCTTTCAATTTCTATTATCACTTGGAACATGTTGCATATCTTTGATTACTTTCAAGTGTCAAATATTTTCATACATGTGCTTTTGGAATTGTCATCACTATAATTCTTATGCAGATCAAAAGTCATAACACCTGACATAGAGTCAATTTGATGTCAGTTTTGTCTAGATATCTTTATGGGAAAATTTCTATTTTGTATTTCAAACATCAAATCAAAAACATTGTCGTTCTGTACTTCTGTTGATCTTTTTACCGGAGATCAAGCAATAGACACCTTTGTTTCTTGCCACTCCCAACATCCAGAATGATACATCATAGAAGAAGACAAACTTATATGCTTGAGGCCTCATGTCCATTGGAGCATTTACTTAAACAAATGGGTTTTTATTTGGGGAAGAAATCCTAGATTTCTTGTGTTAAAACTTATAATTGAGGGAAAAATAGCCGCTACTCGTGACCTTAACTTGGGTAACTTCTTCCTACACCGGAGGAGTGAAGATGCCCTGCCGCTTCGCTACGGTATCCCCAGGGAGATCTGTAAGTACTAAAATAACACTGAGCTTCTGATCTGGAAGCTTCCCACACACAGGCTGGTCAGAAAAGTAGTGCAGGGCTTCAAGGGTGATGTTAGATCTGAGAGCACTTCTGTGGTGGTACATGAAGCTGCAGAGATATACTTGGCAGGTCACCAACTTGTTTGCCATTAATGCCAGAAGGGTGCTTTAGAGGTGAAATGGCTTAATCTTGGTCTCTGTTTTCTTAGTAAATGTTGTTTTTTAAAACTGATATTTAGTGGGGTTTAGTTGTTTTTGCTTGAATTGCTTAGAAATGAAAATCAAATTCATCTAATATAAAATTTGGATAAAGTCTTAGTTCTCATCTATCTGCTTTTGTCTCTGCGCCCTCGGGGGATAAGCAAAATCTACATTGAAGCCTTGAAGGCTTGAAGCAAGGCTCATTTTCGTTATCTTTATCTTTTTCACTGCAAAGTGAAAATTGGATATGGACATGAAAGTATTGGTAACATGGACTAGACTTGTTTACTGATGGTGGTTTTAAGTTATTATGATTAATTTATGTATCAACATCTGCCAAATCAACAACCAACAAAGAATCAATTGCACTTCTCTTGGCTGAGTTGAACACTCGTGATTTCAGTGAAGTAGATTAAATAAAGCATATACACAGCTGTATAAACTGGAACTTCTCAGGTGGAGCAGTGGTGCAAAGGAACCTCCTCTGTTGCAATTTCTTATCTTTTAGTTTCAGCCACGTGCTGCTCAGGTATTGTAATTTCTCCTCAATTTAGGGATCCCAGATTGGAGAAAGTTAGGATCGTCGGGATTTAATGAGGTTAGTCATGCGGGTATGCGATGTTGCAGATCGTTAAGTTCCTTAATCCGTCAGTTTTGAGACACAAAGTGCTGAACTCTTACATACTTGGAGGATTATGTTTGTGAAAGATGATGCATGTTGGTTGAAGTGTGACACTCAATGGGCTATTTTGGTGAATGATCATGATTTCTACTTTCTCTTGATTTCACGAAATACTTCGACAAAAAATTCTACTCTGCGATGCATGTTTCAACAACTTTAGTATGATGATAAAGTAGGACTTCTGATTTGGGTGTGTTTTTACTTTCTTCTAATCTGACGAAATGTTCTAAACTGCAGCTCGTATTCCTTTGCACTTGTACCCTTTTCTAAATACAACAAGCAAATCAAGACCTTTTGAATATCTGAGGCTTGCAAGCTTAGGTTTCATTGGTGCCCTTGTGAAGGTAATATTTATACTGTATTTCACATGTATCTTCTCTTCTTTCTTTATTTTTTCAAGATTCATTAATGTCATATTACAATGTATGTATTGGGAATCACTGAAAGCAGGAGAAGCAAACCATGATAATTACAATTTGAGAATCTGAAGATGCTATTTATGGTACCTACAGATATTGTCCAAATACGCAATATATTAAACACGTGGCAATTACTTTTTATAGATCCGCTTAATGAAATTTCATGTGTTGAAGTGCAATATTCATCATATGCATCTGGTAGCATTTGTGCTGTCCATTTTCGATGACTTACTGTGGAAAAAAGATACTGTGATCTCTTTGCAGGTAGACGATACTGAAGTTATCAGTTTTCTACTGCCAACAGAAATAATTCCCCTGTGCCTGCGCACGATGGAGATGGGCAGTGAACTGTCAAAAACGGTTGAGTGCTTCCTCAAATCCCTTCTTTTTTTTCTTCTTGTAAGTGAATTTTAAGTTGGTCATAGGATTATAATATTCATCATATTCTTCAGATACCAAAAGAAAAGACAACTTATGCTGCACAATTATAAATTCTTCATGATAGATACCTTTTTTTATTCTACGTCCTGTTTGATTATTTCCAGTGACTCCTCACTCAGTGTGTTAGAGTCATGCAAAGAGGTTGCAACTTTCATTGTGCAGAAAATACTTCTAGATAACGTGGGTTTGGATTACAAATGTGCCACAGCAGAAAGGTTTTTCTGCAGTAGGCCGAGTTTTGGGAAATATGGTTGGTGCACTTGCTGAACAGCCTTCATCTTGGTTACTGAAGCACATAATTAGGTGCTATCTTCGGTTGTCAGATAATCCAAGGTGAGACTTCTGAACTTCAAATATCCCTTCAGCTTTGTTATGTATAAATATCAGGTCTCATTGAGCTAGTGCTGATGTAGGGATGTGCATGGTTTATGTCAGGGCATGTGGTGCACTAAGAAGTGGTCTCCTGGATATGCTTACACCTTCAGTAGTTGTCTTCGTGTATGTACATTTTCAATATAAGTGCTTCATCTTTTTCTCTTAGCTTGTAGTTTTCTCCCAATCAAGAATATGAAGCATTCCTCCTGGTTATTATAGACCCTTGTTCCATGATGGGTTCTTTTTCCTTATGCTCAACAGGAGGACCCTACAATGAGGAGGTGGCTACAGGCAGGATGATTTGATCATATGTTGATGAACTAAGTTGAGACGATCATTAAATCTTGATTGTGTTGTCCCGGCAGTCTTAGGTGCTTGCTAAGAATGCATCTCTTTCATTGTGAGTCCTCTACAAGCAGTTTGGTGAAGGGTTTTTAAGGTGCTTGCAAGGAATATATCACTTTTGATCCGATTGCTAGAATCTGTTTTGGACATTTATAGTGTGATTTGAGGATGCCCAACTTGCAAACTTTTTTCGAGCAAGATGTATATAATTTATTCACCAGTCTACAGGTTCATATAATTCTTTGTAGTGGCCACATTGTAGCAAAGTGATTCAAACTGTGCTGCCGGCATTTTCCTATAATTTGTCAACAATTGAATCTCTTTTAATTTTAGTTGTTCAAAGTTTAGCCTAAAGCGGCTGACGCTGTCATTTGATTAGAAACAAAGGGAGGGTTTTAATTCATCTGTTTCTTGCAAATATAAAGAAAGGGCAATCAAATTCTATGTTGTATGCAGCTGACTGGTTGTTTTCTTTTATTTAGCGATATTTCGGTTAATAAATTGATTCACATAGAGAAATTAGCTAAAACATTGTTGTGCTATATAGACTAAGAAGGGGGCGAACACAACGACTACATGGTTCCCTTTTTTTCTGTTGTTGCCAGCGCATTTTCGGGTCAAGCCCGGGTATTTTTCTATAAAGAGCCACTAGATGGTGCCGATTGAGTTGGTTCAGTGAACAACTCTTTAAACTCTTTGGATAATTTCCAGCATTCTAGGATCTGTAGTGGTCTCTTCCTTGGTCTCCAAAGCATGCAACTCAGTACACATGGTAGGAATTACTTGAATCATGCATAACTGAGATTGATTACCTGAGCGTTTCTCCATTTTTCCAGCACCAGCAGTGGTAATTTGTTTACCTGCACTTCTGAGTAAATGTTTTCCCCCTTTATACCAGAACTCCATAGTCATCTTGTTGAAGTTCATCTTGATGTCGCCCAAAGTCAATAACCATTGTACTCCCAAAACCACCCAACAAGATCCTATGGGTAATAGTAGGAACCCTGCAGAAAATTCAGCTCCTTGCAGCAACCATGTAGAATTGTGATATTGCACACCTTAATCATATTACCATTTGCTGCAGTAACCATTTGAGGTGCAGTTGACTTAGTAGGGCATCCCAAAGCTTTCACTAGATCAGGATCTTGAAATTACGAAGGCTGCCAGTATCAACTAGGATGTTCAAAGGCTTCCTTGAGTGATAATCAGTCACTTTAAGATCTGCTACAAAGATCTGTTTTGCTCCACTCCTTGCACTTCTTGTTCAACCCATTCACCTACTCCTCCTCCTTGGATTGGATTGACATGATTTGATTCCTCAAATTCCACCAGGTACAGTCGCTTCAGATTCTTGCATTTGTGCCCTGGCACATACTTTTCGTTACAGAAATAGCACAAATCTTGAGACCTTTTCTCATTATTTCTTGCAAAAAAGGTTTGTTTTGAAATTTTTGATTCACATATCTAGGAGTGAACTGCCTGTTAGCTTTAGCTTGTCAATTTGATAAGCTTCTTGCAATCTTGAGATAGAGTTACTCTTGTCAGATTTCTCTAAAAATATGGCCTGGTATTCCTTCACACTACCGGTTTGTTTCACCCTTCCGATTTCATCCATTAGATCATCAAATAGCCCCAAAATCCCAAGGGGCCCTCACATTTGATAGAATGTTTGGTAAAAAGTATAGGGGGGTTCTCTTCTTTTGAGTAAAAAAAAGTAAAAAACCAAAAAATTTTCTAAAAATTCCCGGGGATTAAAAGGCCCCCGGGTAAATTTTTCCCAAAAATTTCCTATAAATACAACCGATTCACAATGAATTAGGAAAAATTTAAAACTTTCCTTCCCCCTTTCTCCCCTATTGTAAAACCTTTACAATAACTTTTAAATTTTAAAAACAACCCATAATTGGAGTAAACAACTAGGAAAAGGTTGACAATCCCCCTTGACCTTCGAAAGTATGTAGTAAAATAAAGACCAAAATCAAAATCCAAACCCAAGGACTTAAACATCTTTAAAGGGGTCTAGTCCTTGTGTTTTTGGTTTTTTTAAAGCCCCCAGAGCCGGTGTGTACGCTAAAATTTCCTTATTAATGGTTGGGGTGTTGTCAAATATAGTAACCCAAGAGGTTTGGGGGCGAATCCAAGAATATGGTGGACAAGTTTACTAAACGAGTATTATAGTAACTTGGGTCGGTGTATTCAAAAAAGGGTTTTTAATTGATTTGGGTTTTTGGACTAATTTAAAGTAAAATTTTAAAATTGTAAATATATAAAATAAAAAAAACCAAAGGGTTTTGTCCCCCTCGATAAATTATGATCAGGGTCTACGATTATTCAATGAATTTTCTTGTATGGATCCAAATCATGTGAACTAAAATATTTCCAAAAAAAGAAAAAAATTATTTTTTTTTATTTTTTCCAAAGATAAAAAATATTGGGGAAAAACTTAATTTTCCGGGAAAAATTCCTCTAAATGAATTTATTAAACAGGTTTTAAAATCCCGAGTTCTTGTTATTTGTTCTTATAACCCCGTATTTTCCCAAAAAAACAAAAGGCGTGGCTAA
>NC_081350.1:58178944-58222257 GCF_029784015.1 Lycium ferocissimum
ATTTGTTAATACCAAATACCAAGGTGTGCGGAGATTTGGCAAGAAAGGGAAAATTAGTCCCAGATTTATTGGACCTTATAGAATCCTGCGAAGGATTGGTCAATTGGCTTAAGAGCTTAAGTTTTCACAAGAATTGGCTGTCGTACACCCAATGTTTCATGTATCCATGTTGAGAAAGTGTGTAGGAGACCCGTCGTTAGGTGTTCTTGCTGACACTATAACGGTTAAGGATGGCCTAACCTGTGAGGAGATCCCTGTGGCTATTCTTGATCGTCAGGTTTGCAAGTTGAGAACTAAGGAAGTAGCCTCCGTAAAGGTGTTATGAAGGAGTCAGGAAGTCGAAGAGGCTACTTTGGGAAGCCGAAGAAGGTATGAAATCCAGATATTCACATTTATTTGAAGAGCAAGCAGAAAATGTTGAAGCTAAATTCCATGTCCATGCCATGTCCCTTATATATTCATGCCTCACGTTTCATGTTCACATTCATGTAATCTCTACTCATGTCTCATGTAGCAGCATTCACGTTTACATGAAACTATGTCAAGTTATTTCAGTCTCCATGCTTCAGGTCATGTTTCCTCATGTACATGTACCCAAGCCATGTTCTTAATCATGACCCATCATTCGAGGACAAATGATCCCAAGGGGGAGATAATGTTACACCCCGTATCTTAGAACTAAGGTTAGAGTTTTAGCGGAAAATTTGAAAGTTTGTAAGTGTTGCAAAAGTGGTTGATAGACCTACTTCGGGCACCCGTAACCGCTTGATTAGCTGGGAATTTGGGAAAGTACCCTTAATAAAAGTTGTAGTACGAAGAAATGCCTTTCCAACCATATAAGGACCAGGACTATTAGAGATAGGAGCAGAGATATATGATCATTACAAGATGGCTTATAGTAAGGCGCTTAAGATTCGATAGAATCAGCTACGTTTTCGGTATGTCGGCATTCTATCCAATTTCGTGGAAATCCATTGAGAATTTGAGAAAATTTAAAACATGAAAGTTGTAGCCCTTTGAAATAGCTTTCTAGCAGCTATTGTAGAGCCCGATCAAAGCTCTGTGTTAGGAGTTATTACCATTTTACTGAACATTGCCGACGAGCAGAAAAACGTGAAATTTTGACTAAGTGTATGGACAGGGGAGCTTGCTAAGCTCGCCCTAAAGCGAGGCAGGGGCAAGCCATACACTGCGCTCAGCGAGGTAGGGGTCCAAAGTGAAAAAATTTGAGAAAATCATCTAAGTGTAAAATGGATAGGGGAGGTCGCCCCAAAGCTAGGCAAGGGCACGCCTTAGACCGCGCTCGGTGAGCCTGGGGTTCTAGAATGCCCTATGCTATAAATTCAACACTTAACTCAAAATTTCATTTACCAGACATTCCAACTTCGTTCTAAAGCCCTAAGCAGCCGTTTTCCTCCTCTCCTCATCCTCCTACATCAAGGTAAGATCGCTCTAATGATTCTTAATTAATTCTAACATTAATTCATGATTAGTAACATGATTATTCAACCAAAACATAGGATTTCCAAGGTAAATCCTCCTCAAGCGATTCAAAACTAAAGTTTTGACATTCTTCATAAGAGAAGCAGTTTATTTTGTTGGATTGGAGCGATTATAGGTATTTAGGGTTTCTATCTACATATGGGAACATCATAGTTCTTCCCCATGCCATGTTCTTCCATGATTGTACAAAAGCTAATAAAAAACTAGGGTTCTAGACATGTTCATGATAGCCCTAAGTATATGTACCATGATATACCGTGTTTGTATTAATAATTCGTTATTGTGTTCTTGATATTATATTTTGGTTATTGAAAATCTGTCCATAATCATGAAAACCCATACTTTGCATTCCATGGGTTCTTAAATGCAAGAGATGAACCATTATGCTTATTTTCATGAAAATCCTACATGTCTCCATGTTTTCATACAAGTATATTATGTAATTATATATTCATGTTATATTATACTTACAGTTCATGTCTTCAAATCCTGTTTAAGAAAACCATGGGCTCAGATGCCACTTATTTTCATGTTCATATTTTGGGAGTTGCACAGATTACCGAGAAGGCTCGGATAGCCTGAAACTATGCTTGCCACCGTAGGATAAGGATCGCTCCGCCCAGTTAGGACGATACCTTCATGTTTACCCATTGCAAGTTATTGCATCCATTCATATTCATGTTCATGTCTTGTACCCCAGCAAGGTACAGGATGGCTTAGATCAAGCGCCACATGATTACGTGGTGGTTACATGTCGGTCACACTAAGGCTCTCCCACTTAAAATATTTTAAGGCTCTCCCACTTAAAATATTTTACTCATGTCAGATGATACTCATGTTCATGTTTAGCTTACATATACAGTTTCAGTTTTAGTTCTATTATTTCCATATGCCATGCTTATTTCATTCAGTTGCTTTACATACCAATACAATTCGAATATACTGATGTCCCCTTTTATTTGCCTGGGGGCCTGCATTTCACGATTCAGATTTATAGGACAACGAATCAGCTCGTTAGGACACTGCTCATATCAGCTTTTTGGTGAGTCCCACCTCATTCAGGGTTTAGTCAGTATTTATATTTCATGTTAGTTTTGCAGTTAAGGTATGCCGGGGGCCCTGTCCCGATGAACAGTTTAGCAGTCAGACTCATGTCAGAGGTTTCAAAGACTAGTCAGTTATGTCTTGTCAGATGTTTAGAGTCGTATAGCCAGTATTGGCTTAGCATTTATTATATTTTCATATTATTTCCGCATCATGTTTAAATAGTATTTTCATTAGTATTATGATAACTCATGTTATTCAGACTATCCATGTTTTAAAGTTATTTTCCGCATTCAGTTCATGCACCATGTTGATTCAGCAGGCTATGTGGTTCGCTCGGTCACCTGCAGTCAGGCACTAAGTGCCGTGTTACACCCAGGCCATGGTTCGGGGCGTGACATGTAGACTTATTTTTTTAAGGGAAAAGGGTCAAAGATACCCCTCTACTTTGGAAAAAAAGGCTAAAAGTATCCCCCGAAATTACTTAGGGTCAAAAATACCCCTCCCATCCTTAAAGTTTTCAAATATACCCCTGTCTTGACGGAAATTATCCCCCAAAATAACCCGAAATCATTTTTTAAACCCACTCCATCATTTAAACCCAACCCAACTAAATAATAACCCATAAGATCCCTTTATTCCCCTAATACGTAGGTTTGAAGTTGAGGGAATTGGAGGAATAAGGGGATCTTATGGGTTATTATTTAGTTGTGGCGGGTTTAAAAAATGATTTCGGGTTATTTTGGGGGATAATTTCCGTCAAGACAGGAGTATATTTGAAAACTTTAAGGATGAAAGGGGTATTTTTGACCCAAAATAAGTTCGGAGGATATTTTTAGCCCTTTTTCCAAAGTAGAGAGGTATTTTTGACCGTTTTCCCTTTTTTTAATGTCACGTGATAATTTTTTTTTAATTAAAAAAGTAAGCTAAATGATTTTATTAAATAATTTCGTCAGCTGATAAAATTCTACTAGGGTAAAATGGGAAATAATAACTAGTTGTGTCTTGAACTTCTAAAATGACAAATAAGTTAAAACAAATATTTTTAACAATCATGACAGATAATTTAGGACTGGGGGGAGTAATAGTACAAATTTAGAAGAGGCAACAATAATAGTTTTATACAAGTACTTCTTCGTCTCAAATAATTTGTCGTGGTTACTAAAAATAGTTCTCTCAAATTATTTGTCGTTTTTGAAGTTCAAGATATTTGGTCTATTTTATCCAGAGGCGGATCCAGGATTTGGAGGCTCCGGGTGCCTTTTTTTTTTTAAAAAAAAAAAATCCAAATAGAGAAAATTTTTGGTCGATTACATTGGGCTTCGGGTTGGGTTATTAGTCTTTTCCATTTATATTAGACAAATGATAGAAGGAAAATACATAATAATTACAACAACTTGGCGCACAGACTGGGGCGGACCCATATACTACTTTTCGGTGCTTGAGCACCCATTAATCAGGGTGGATAATTTATCTAGATTGAAATTTTGATTTAAAATAATAAATAGCACCCAGGAAGCAATACAATATCTTGGTACTCTTGTTAAAAGGTTGTAGACTTTAGGCTAAGCCATAAAAGAGCCAAGTTCAAATCTCACTCAAAGCAATATGCTTTTTTTTATATTTTAAGGTGAGCACCCAGGACCAATAAATCCTGGGTCCGCCATTGCGCACAGATTAGATCTTTCCTATTTGTTTTAAATATAAAAGCTACTGATTCAGTGATATGTATTTTACCTTAAAAGCAAGTCAAGAGAAATTAAGGAAATGAAAAAAGAAAAGTCAAGAGGAATAAATGAAATGAAAAAAGAAAAACAAGGAAAGAGGAGTTCACTGTGTACGTGTGCTGCTGTGCAGTCTATTTACTGCAGCAAGCCAAAAAGACACAAATAAATGTTGTAAGTGAGGCTCGAACCCTAGTCACCAAAGAGAAAGCTATCGCCCTTTGCCACTGGCACTATTAGGCCATTTGTTACTCTGGGTGGCAATCCAGCAATATATACAATTTCATATGTATTTATACATATATACATAGCGTTTTCACCGAAGCTTGCGGGTGGCGTGGCATCCCCGCGAGCCTTAGTAGATCCGCCCCTGATTTTATCCTTAGTAGAATTTTATCATTACTAAAGATGACACATAATAAAAAGAATAAACATCTAACGGAAAGAGATTCTAACTTTTATATTGCATTCAAGCATTTGCAGTTCAATCAAATTTGTAGAATAAACCCGTTTTGTTTCTTCCAACATATTTTGTATTAGCATTTGTAATGACTCTCAATGCAAACCTGTTAGCCGTTCGAGATTCTCTACATCACAGTGTATGTTTTCAGAAAATATTATGGCGAAGATATACAATATATTTTATTAACTTAACAAAGAATAAAATAATGCTAAATTGATATATTACTAGGTCTAGGCATATTTTCATATTTCATAAACAAAAATTATAGCAGCTGAAATTTTAATTACGGGTCTTTGATGTAGATGAACATATTCTTACGTCATCAGCAATCATGTTCATCATTTACATTTTTTATCTTATAAGTGTGTGATTATACCATTTGAGAGAGGTGAATAAATATGTTTAAGAACATAATCAAATAAAAGCATATATTAATAAGGGCAAATTGGTCATATTGTGATTTTATGACATTGATAATAATTAAGTAATTGTTACACAAAAGTTGAAATAGGGGAGGGACAAGATACTCGTGTGAATTTACTATCCTAGCCCCATAGTGTGGTAAGTTTGATTTTTCTAATAAGATGATATTATAACTTAGACATAAAGAAGAATAAAGTAGGTCAATTACCCCCTTGTAATTAATATTTCTTGAGGGGCTAAAATGAAAGAGCGATAAATCTATCTATATATAATAGGAGAGGCAAAATAATGGTAGGATGACAAGTGTCATCACCACAAAAATCAGAATTTGAAAATACAAAATAAAAAAAAAAGAAGCAAACTCACGGATACTACCAAAAAGAAAATTGCGTTTTTTCATTCCTTGTTTATAGCAACTACTCCTTTATAGCCACTACAAGATCAGTTTTTATCACCTACGATGTTTAAAAAATTAAAAACTGGAAAAAATTAAAAACCGGCAACCCACAATTAGTTTTTAAACTACTCCCACTTCCCTCATTCCCCATCCTCACGAGGGTTTCAAATGGCACATTTTATCTTATGTTCGGGGTTCGGATGAGTCAACATTTCGGTTTATGCCTACAGATGGAAAATGTCACGACAAGTTCAGTGTCCAACTATGACTTTTACTTTTTTTTTTTTTTGACAATCAGCTTTTTAAACTACTCCTATCTTCATTCTTGCAGCATTGAGATGATTCTCTTTATATAAAATACAAATGTCAACCATTTCGACTGTATCTCTTAGCACAGACAAATTATTATTTTTAGTTTAGTTTTCTACCACTTTCTACTTCTTTCGAGATTTTTCTTCCAAATCATGTACACATATAGATTAAATTGAGTTTGAATTGAAAGATATAATTATTTGCTTCTATTTTAGCTTGTTTACATGAATACTTCTATGAAACTAATCCTAATTTCTGATCTTTTTGCAGATAATTTATGGTAGGAGTAATTTGTATTTGGATGGCTTTTTGTTTCAAAGTGGTTCACTATGTCCATTAGTTGTTGTGTTAGACCTTGAGATATGCCTTGTCCTCAAATAGATTTCTTCAAATTGTGAGTCATAATCTTTTTCAATTTCAATCTTACATGAATTTTTTATGGTACGATAACCATCGATGCGATCTTTGTTCGCTTTACTATTTCAGTTTATTTATTATGTATTCAATTATGTATAACAATCACCTTTTACTCTGTATTATTAAAAAAAAAAAAAAAAAAAAAAAAAAAGCAGTTTCAAGTGTTTACATGAAGAGGACATGGCTTTTTATTTGAAAGATGGAGAGGAAATACAAAAATCAACTCTTGCATAACAAAAAGATATGCACAGGCTAAAGAAGCAATGCTAATAGAAACTTGTAGTAAGATTGGCAAAACTTAAAAAAAAATGAATTGATCATAATTGTGTAAGTGGGGTTGAAAATATTGCATCCAAGGCCAAACATCAAACATCTTGGCTCGTTAGAAAATAATGTTAGCATTATTAGTATGACGTGTAATGACTTTCTTGTTCTCGTGATTTCATAGATAAAAGAGAAACTATCAAACTACTAGTCTTTTTCATTTTTTTTTACCTGAATTCTTTTTGATGGATGAAAAACTTAGCCATTTCAGTTGACGTATTGAATAGTTTTAGAAGTGTCCATGGGACTCAATACAGCAAACTCCAATTAGAAATAATCAGTATCAAGTGATTAAAGTTGTTAATTTATTTGGTAGAATATAAAATATCAATTCTCTCGTATATAAGCATGACAGGTTAAAATTAGTATGAATATTAAATTATTGCTTTAATCAGGGGCGGTGCTATGTTATATCAAGGGTGTTCAGATGAACACCCTTCGCCAGAAAATTGTATCGGGTATATAGATGAAATCTTGTAATATGTGGTTAAATAGTAAATAATGAACACCCTTGATACAACTGTGAGCCGTAGTCCAGTGATAAAGGGTGTTCAAAGTGAGTATCACTCGTGGTCGTTAACTCAAATGCTTATTTACTTTGCCAATACAATACGCTTTTTACTTTCTATTCCATTAAATATTCTTTTTAATTGTTTCACTATCATTAAAGAGGTAAATACAAAGGTTTCACTTATAATTTTTTGAAAATTCCAATTATATCAGCATCTTTTAAATATTTATTATCTTATGAATATCTTTCTTTTTTGAATTAGTACTCGGATACATATATCAATAGCTCAGTGTGAAATTTGAATGAGATATATCTTTCTTTTTTCAAATTTACCATTTGAGTAATTGAGGTTGCATAAATTGGAGCCAAAAAGAAAAAAACAAGAAACATAAATAAATAAGTAAACTATTTATATAATTAGACTATTATTATTATGTATTAAATCCTACTGAACATGTGTTTAGAAGTGAATATTTTTTTTTCTTTTTATAACCAAATTAGATAATGAAAAATGTAGTTCAATATAAATTTTAAATCTAATAATGATGTTTATATTTGTGAGTTCATTAATATATTATAATTTTAAATCTAATAAAGCTCGACTAAATTTACAAAAATCTTATTTTTAAAATCTATTGATGTTTTTCACACCGCGTGAAGCGCAGATAGTTTTAGCATTATTTTTTTAAAAAAAGTTTCTTTGACTTGCTTTTAATTACTTAAGAAGTTTATTTAAAACATTGTCGTCACCACCCGTCAATGTTGTAGCCTGATTCGCTCTTTTCTTTTTTATTCTCTTTCGTTACCTTTCAATTTTCTAATTTTATTAATGCCTGACGATTTTCTTCATTGGACTCCTTTGAGTGATTTTCTTTGCTCAACTAAAATTTTCTGTTAAAACTCAAAAACACATTTCAAATTTAGTGTTTGGATAATGCTTCGAGGACAAACTACGAAGAAAAATGGCAAAGCTAAATATTAGTACTATACATAGTTTGATTTAGATTTTTTGGTGCACCCACTCATTGGATTTTTTTTTTTTTTTTTTACCTTATAAGTCTGAACACCCTTAATCAGATTTTAGCTCCGCCACTGGCTTTAATTATTTGTACATGCCCAGGAGGGAGAAGAACTATTAATTTAAGATATACAAAATATTATGGAAGATAGTAATTACGCCAAACATATAATCTTCTGTCAATATTATTATGCAACATAATAAGACTAAATAATCTGTTTAGTATTCACTTTATTTAGAAAAAGGAAAAGGATTTTTTTTTTTTAAAAAAGGATTGAATTTAATATATAGATAAACAATATTCTAAGTAAAGCTAATATTATCGATGATCATAGCTAATAATTCGTGTACTAATAATAGTAATAATTTAATTTCTTATACAAATAAGATAGTCATACTTTTTATGATTAATTTTCTTTATACCGACAGCGCATCGTATTCATACTGGTAATTTGAGAACGAGGGGGGCACAAGATTCTCACTTTACTTAAATTTGGTCTTACTCGCAATCAAATCAAACATTGTTCTTCCCCAATAAAGCCCTACACTCTCTTTCTTGGAAGCTAAGTACTCACACTTACAAACTTTTTCTTGTGGAAGAATGACACTTTTGACAGTTACAAACACCACCATCATCTTCCCACATACGCTACTTCAAAATCCTTCAGACCAAGAACATACACACACACACACACACACACTCTTTCTCTCCTCTAATAAAAACTCTACCAAAATAACTGAGTTGGATCAAAGATATGTATTCACCGGAATCTTGGGTCACAGTGACATACCCCAACAAGACCCTAATAATACCCAACGAATTATCAGATGATGAAGTCATCACAGACATGACCACATCCGTTAGAGCAGTTGAACAAATCTTGAATTACAAATTCAAGAAACCCAAACTCCTTGAAGAAGCCTTAACTCATTCTTCTTGCATTGATTCTCCTTCATACCAACGCCTCGAGTTTGTTGGTGATGCTGCTCTTGGTTTAGCCGTATCGAATTACGTTTATTTGGCTTACCCAGGACTTCACCCTGGTCAACTCTCTCTCCTTCGCGCCGCTAATATTAGCACTGAGAAACTTGCTAGAGTCAACGTTGTTTTTATAAATATGTCCGCCACAATATCATTGGCCTTGATTTAAAGGTACTTTTTGAGAATATTTACTTAGCATTTTGGCTGCTAATGCTGTTATTGAGAACATATAATATAACTTAATTGAAATATCAGTTCCAAGAACTTGGCCGTTATATGTTTTTATAGAGGATGATTGTTACAGAGAGACTTAACTTTATTTGTACTTCCTCTGTCCTAACTTATGTGCTACTTTTCACTTCTCGAGATTCTATCTATGTGATTTTTACTAATAGTTAAAATATTTTTTTAATCAAATTGAGATGAGAAGAATTGCAACTTATAGTATTTTTTGTATAGTTTTTGATATGGATGTGATAGCTGAGTACTGTGATTCTTCGCTCGATAAATTCTTGCCATCATGCTCCTGCTTTAGCGAGTGGGAAAAGGTTCATGATTCGAGTCTTGCCGCCACTTATTAATAATATCATAATTTTAATTTTAAAATATTAAGTTGATCTAATTCATTTTAGCTTCAAAAAGATTAGACAAACTGACTCTCGGAAAGCGAAAAGTGAAAAGCACCACATTAATAGGGACGGAGGTAGTACTTGATAAAATTAACCCCATTTGTTATGTGTGCCAAATTAAAAAAATTAAGCTTAAGGAACACTAATTAAAGTGAGGAGAAGTGATATAAGTTTATATATAACATGCTGGTTTGGGAAAAATGTTATGTGGGGTTAGCTTATTTTTTATTTATTTGTGGCAAGCTCAGTTTCAACTTTTGTTTCCCAATTATTAGTTTGCCTTGAATTGATTATGATGATTCTTTTGGGAATAGTGAATTGAGGGACTTAAATTTTGGATATAGGTGAAAGAATTCGTGATAACGGTAGGACAGGAGGAGCAGGCGGAGTTCCATGGAGGAGCAATGAAGGCACCGAAGGTTCTTGCTGACATTGTGGAGTCGGTGGCTGCCGCTGTATATGTGGATTGTGGCTTTGATCTGAAGGCTCTTTGGGTGGTCAGTTATCTCTCCTTTAGCTGTTTATATATATTGGTTGATCATGCTTTCTGAATTCTGATCTTTTCTTTTTTCATGAATTTTTGTTGTATCTCGAGAAGGTAATTTGGTTGAGTTAAAAAGTCTAGGAATTGTGCAGGGCTTAATGTTTATAATGTTCTATATAAAATCCCTTTTTAATTCATATATAATAAATACTTGCTTACTCAGCGCAAGAACTCACTTGAACAATATTCCACTTTCAATGAAGTTTGCTAATCTTGTTAGTTTCAGTCTTGACACCTTACTTCTCCAAAAGTGCTTTAATACATCTGTGTTCCTTAAGAAGAAACGGCACAGTTAACGGTTACTCCTAAAAAAGAAGTCATTTTTTATTTATTTTTTGGAACTGTGCTAAGGCTCATATCTGTGAAAACAAATATTTAGTTTTTCTTCTCTAGAATATCATGTTGGATCTGTTTACAGTGAAATATGTTTATGTGACCTAACTAAGGAAGGTTTTGAAGTTGTATGGGACTCTGTGTGTGTGAGAGAGAGAGTATGTTTCAAATTTCCTAAAGGTACTCACATGAAAGGAGTGTTTCTTCTGTTTTTTCAGTTTTGCGTTATTGAAAAGCCAATTCAATTTGCTTTTTTCTTTCCTCAACCTAGAAATCTGGTTTTTGTCTTGCAGATGAGAAATGATATCTTCATGTTCTGATTAGTTTTGTTCCATTTTGTATTAGATATTTAGAGGCCTCCTCGAGCCTATTATCACGCTGGACTTGTTGTCACAACAACCGCAGCCTGTAACCATGCTGTATGAGCTTTGCCAGAAAGTCGGGCACAAAGTAGATATAAAGCATTGGAGAAAAGGAGAGAAAGACATAGCTAGTGTTTATGTTGATGGTCAGTTTATTGGCTCCGCTTCTTCTGAGAACAAGGAAAATGCTAAACTTCACGCTGCAAAGGCTGCACTCAAAAAGTTGGCCTATAAATCTACTGGTAAGTTGGATATTGAAGTCGAACCAAACACAGAGATTGAAGGAGCAAAGCAGAAGCTCAATGAGCTATGTGGGAGAAAGAAATGGCCTGTACCAACTTACAGGTTTAAGCTCTTCCTTTGGGAGATAAGATTGTTGCTTATTACAGTTGCATGCTGAATCTTTATCTGCAAAACTTGGTTTATGTGGAAACAACTCTTTTAGTCTTGGTTTATGTGGAAACAACTCTTTTAGTCTGTTCCAAAAAAAGAATGACAACTTTCTAAACTTGGAAATAGTTTAACTCAATATTTTCATTTTACCCTTAATAGGAAGCTTTTATAACTTACAGAAATGTTATGGAACAATTAAGACCACAAGTTTCAAAATACTTATAAACACACAAATTTTATGGCATGTTTATGACTGCAAGTTCCAGAAGTCCTTCTTTCTTTCTTAAACTCCTGCCTATTCAAACTTTGTCACATAAACTGGAACCATAGGGAAATCTTAGTACTATTTTCTTCTTTTGGCTGCATATTTCTTTGTCAGTTCAGATGAGGAAATTTGCATGGGAAATTGTAACCACACGCTCAAACCTGGCTCGATCTTGAGCAGCGGATGTGTGACCAACCTATAGGCTCATGTCACAAGTTCGAATTCTAGCTAGTGAACCAACTCTGGTATTTAAGTGGAGTAGGGAGAGGGGCAGGTTATTATCCATCAAGTTTCGAAGCAGTAAACAATGAATATATCAGTTAGAATAAAGAATATATTGCCAACTTGTACTTTTCTGCTGGCAGAAAATAACTGAAATCAACCAAGTGTAGTCTCTACAGCTATTCCTGGATGTGTGGAGTTTAATATTTCGAGTAAATTTGACTTCATATTTTCAGATTGCAATGCGTGTTTTTCCGTTGTTTCTTTTTTCGAGTTTGTGTATCTAATCAGCAGATGCCTGTTTGTTGTTTTGTGGTAAACATATTTGAACTGTGCGACACTTTGATTTAGTTTCCTAATTGTTTGCTTCATTTGGGTGCAGAATCGAGAAACAGGTAGGTCCTGCTCACGATAAGAGGTTTATATGTTCTGTGCAAGTTGCAGTTGCTGAAGGTGTGCTTGCGACGGGAGAGGAGAAGTCGCGAGTAAAAGATGCAGAGAATTCTGCTGCTTCAGCGATGATTTGGGGTCTGCAATATTCTAGGCTCATTTAACGGTACATTGTCTATGGTAGTTCAAATAATTGGGTCTTTGGGCTAGGCAGACTGCAAGAAAGAGTGTAAAATAAGTAGTGTTACTAATGTTCGTATAATTTGAAATCCATGACTTGTTTAGTTTCTAGTGCTTGTGTAGCACTCTTCTTTGTTGCTATATTAAGATGCGTAAGTGATAAAATATTGTTGTAGCTCCATCTTATCATGATAATGAGATTTGGCCAATACAAAGAAGATTTGCACAGTTGTACCACAAACTATTATATAGCACATGGCGAGATGCTTCACATCTCTTGCACTTTTTGTTAAAATTAAAACCAATAGAGGGAGCAAAGCTACTCGTCTTAAACTCTAATTCACTATATGTCTGGATCCTTGACAAATTGAAGCTACTTGTAGTTAGCGTTGTATTGATGGTTCCTTTAAGAAATTTCTTGATGTCGTTCATCGAGTATCTTCTGGAGATGTCAGCTGAATCCAGAGCTAAAAGCTAATGGAACTTTAGCCCCAATATTACCCTACTGAAACGATGCACATTCATAAGCATCTCTGCTTGCCCCTAGGGCTTTGGTCTTGTGTGGTAAGAGCAGCTTGTAAAATGTGAGTTAATCGCACGTCACAAGTTCGAATTCTACTAAACACAAGTACCGTACACCTTGACCCTTGGGATTCCTCGGTTATTAAAAAAAGATCTCTGCTTTTGAGTGTGATGTTCATGCTGCCCTGTTCTGTGCCATTTCGTTACAACTACAACTTTTGCTGTTGATCATCATCGCTTTATACTGTTTCACTGAAGTCATTGAGGTTATCCACTTGTGTTTCAATCATATCGACATGCAAGAGGACTATTGTTGGGAGACTGTTGAAACTCATCAAAGTTTTTATTATTTAGAGGCTCTTGTAAGTTGTAACATAGCCGTTTCACCATTAAAATCATGTTAGCCAAGTCTATTAATTTCTCTACTTGTTTCATTGATTACTAAATATGAAAAGTATTTAAAGCGTCATGCTCTATCACTATTTTTTCTTTGGTTGGCGTGGGGGTGGGGGTGCGGGGTCCTCCAGTGCTCGGACTGAGTTCCCTCATTGAGAATTACATTACAACCATGATCAAATGAAAAAAGTTGGGAGAAATTTTAGTATTTACCAAAGAGGAAGACGGAAAAGAAACAAAAATAAATGAATAAAAGGTGAACAAACAGAAGTTAATTTCTTCTGGGTAGCTTTTCCATCCTCCACTTGTTCAATAAACTCGGGGCTCTAAATTAAAGGAGATTTTTGAGAGTTGACATTAAAAAATTGAGTCACAAGTTTCAATTATGTGATAAGAGAGGAGATTTTTTATTTTGTGAGACGCATAACCAACATTATTTATATGAGTTTAACTCATTATTCGACAAGTGGACTCATGGGTCCCACAAGCTTCTTTCTAAAAAAAAAAAAAAAACATTATTAAAGCCTACATTTTTCCTTATTAAGATGCTAAAGTGTTTTCTAAATCTCAACTTGGGCGGCATCCTAGCATATCTTGTGTTCGAAAGTTTTAATTGCTGCAAGGTCTCTCTTTACTCTCATAGTCTCATTATAGTTTTTAATTGAAGTTGACTCACATAAGTAATGTTGGTCATGTGATTCACAAAATAAAATTTCTCATGTCAGTATGCATCTGACTAGTTTTCTTCTTATGTAGAGATATTTCCGTTAAAGAAAATGGTTATTCACCCAGATAAATTAACTAATAAAACATTATTGTGTTCTGTTAACTAAGTTATTACTAAGAAGGGGACAAACACATTAACTAAGCCTGAACATATAAAATAGCTTAAAAGAGTAATCGTGGGAGTTTCATAATAGAGGTCCCTAATTTTTATGAAGTTAGGGATCGCAATAGGGCAGATTAAGTCTTTCCCTGCTAGGATGCCCTATTTAGGTTCCGCCCTACCCTGTCCAGTTTAGCCCCCCCTGCTCTGCCCCCTTTAACCCCCCATTTAAGTTTTTTTTTTTTCAATTTTGTAATATTCTATTTACTTATTTTAATTATTTTAAAGGAAAATTAATTGATTCGTGTCAAAAGTAGCTTAAAACATTGACTTGAGTCTCTTACTAGTTGATACTACTAGTTAGTTACTAAATAATTTTTCCTATTAATTAAAGCGTACTAAAATACAAAAAAAGAGCACAATTAGTTTGAGACGGACCAATATAGTAGATAAAAATGAAAACTCTCCTCTTTATTTGATGAAACATTTAAATGGGTTCATCCGTATACTTCCATTAATAAGCAGATTGAGAAATTAAAGGGTGTTAAACATTCTTGTATTCAGTTACGTTTTGTTATATTGTAATTTGTAATTTAATAAAATACATATGTATAAGTTTACAACTATTGAAGTCTCAGTTGAGCCTCATCCAATTTCTTTAATCATTTGGTCCTATACCAGGCTAGAGGGGAACTCCCCTCCCCGCTGGAAAAGATCGGCTTTCATTATCATTAGTTAAGTGTGAAATTAAGAAAGAGAGATGTGCCTAAATCGCATTGTAAGTAAATTGTGCACGTTAAGAGAACAAGAAGGATGTTCGTAGTAGTGGCGGATTTTACCAGTTTTAATTATTATAAATAAAATTTAATCTTCTTATTCTGCTCATTTATTTCATATATAACATCATTAACTTATATAATTGGTATTTCTCACCCTTTTTTGCATCTCGAAAACAATTTTTTTTTTTTACAAATAAATTTGCTACATAGATTTTGAAAAAGAAAAATAACATGATTTTAAAGAAGAAAAAAAAGAAGAAATAAAGGTTGATAATAAAAGTATAAAATAGGCAATTAAAAAATCAATTGACATATGAGTGGAAAAAGTGCCTATTGCTCAAAGTTGAGGGAGAAGTTTGATTTTTAAAGCAAGTGGAGTGTTGTAAAGGAAATGTTTAAATAAAGATTAAAAATTGCTTTGGAAAAGGAAATATCAAATAATTTGTTTAATTAATTAATCAATTCGTATACGATGAGTTTTAAGGAAAAAAAGATTTGTTCAATTTATTTAGAGTTAAGGGTCAAAAACACACCTCAAATATCACTTCTATTTTTAGTTTTCTAACTAAACTACCACCAACTGATGTGCATAACACACCTCAATTATTAGTTGTTCAGTTTTCCTACCTCATGTATCAGGTAGGAAAAGTGAACAACTAATGATTGAAGTATGTTTTGCAAACCAATTAGTGATAATTTAGGTATGTTTTGCAAATCAATTGGTAATAGTTTATGTATGAAACTTTCATATCTCATAGCCCAGGTAGAAAACTTAAAAAAAAAAAAAAAATTGAGGTATGTTTTAACCCTTATCTCATTTAATTATAATTTAAAACAAAAATATCACACTAGTATAAATTTAGAACAAAATGATCATACTTACTAGTAAAAAGAACAGTAACTACAACAAAATAATGCTAGTATGGAATTAAATATAAAAATTAATCTAAATATAAAAATTTAAATTACTATACCGTATAATACGTAGGAAAGTACAAATTTAGAAGAGGTAACTGTTAGTACAAGTACTTCGCAATATAATTTTCCCAAACATCGGTCTTCCCTAAACCCTGTTCCACAACAGTTTCACAACTCCTTTTCCTTGTTTAAATACTTTAACTTTTCTTGGGAATACTGATGCCTCATTTGTCGCACTTATTGGAGGTCTGAATCTGAATGGTTCAGATCTTAAGCCATTAAGTGTATTTATTTGCATTAAGATTTAAGCACTTATTGGATCTTAATAGGGTGCTTGTCATTAAGATCTTAAACGTCTTAATATCATTAAAGTATTTTTTGTATGAATTTTTTTTTTTACCACCCTCACCCTCAACCACACCCACCCCCTCTAACCCGCTACCCGTCCGCCCTGGACTGCGACCCCGCCGGCATCGACCACGCCGTCCGCTTCGCCCCTGCCCGCGTCACTTTCAAAGCTCCGGCCGCTACCCGCGCTCCTCCGCACGCTGTCCGACCAACCCCAGTCGACTGACCAATGATCGCCCGCTACCCTCTGCTCCCCGCTCCCCGGCACCCCTTTCGCCCGCCCCGCTCCCGCGCTGACCACGGCTCTGCCGCCCTCACTGCCTCCGGCACCTACCGCTTTGACCACCCACTTCACCCACCCGCTCACGCCCGCTCCGCCACCCTTCCGCGACTATGAATCATCTTCACCATTACTAGTGAACATAAATATTTTATTTTTATCAAATAATATTTATTTTATTATATTTATTTTCTAATATTTAGTTATTTTTTATTTGAATTGTATATTTATTATGTTTAAATGAATACATTATGCACATTCAGATGTTGAAAATAAACAATCTTAATCATTCAATGTTCAGACCTAGAAATAACATCTTAATCATTCAGATGTGCATTCAGATACAAACGTCTAAATCTTAATAAAAACAAATGAGGCATGACACAATAACTCAGATATACCACCATCATCTTCCCACAAACAACTTTGAGAAAAGCCCGTTCAGAAAACAAAGCATAATTATTCGATCAGAACTATGTATTCGCCAGAATCTTGGGTCACATTAACATACCCCAGCAAGACCCTAATAATATCTGATGACGATGAAGTCATCACAGACATGGCTACATCCGTTAGAGCAGTTGAACAAATCTTGAATTACGAATTCAAGAAACCCAAACTTCTCGAAGAAGCCTTAACTCATTCTTCTTGCACTGATTCTCCTTCATACCAACGGCTCGAATTCGTTGGTGATGCTGCTCTTGGCTTAGCCGTATCTAATTACGTTTATTTGGCTTACCCGGAACTTGACCCTGGTCAATTATCTCTCCTTCGCGCCGCTAATATTAGCACCGAGAAACTTGCTAGAGTTGCTGTTAAACATTGCTTTTATAAATATGTCCGCCACAATACCACTGGCCTTGATGAAAAGGTACATTTTGAGAATATTTACGCAGCACCCTTTTTTGTTTGTCATTATACTTTTAGCTGCTATAGCAAAATGCTGTTAATATAACCTAATTGAAATATCAATTCCAAGAACTTGGGCGCTATATGTTGTTATAGAGAGATTTGACTGTATTTGTACTCCCTCTGTCCCTTATGTGCTACTTTTCGGTTCTCGAGGTTCTACCTATATTATGTGATCTTTGACCAATATTTTAAAATGTATTTTTTTTCATCAAATTGACAGGAGAAGAATTACAACCAAGGGCTGATTAGGACTCCCGCCTTCGGCAAAATATTACCCATATATATAAGGTTTTTAGTTTTTTTATTATATATATATATATATATATATAGATAGATAGATTTACCCTAAATACAAGAGAAGAGGTTGGTTCAGTGGTTTAGGGGTTCAAAATTTACCTTGAGTTTCCAAGTTCCAATCCCAGTCACTAGATTTTTATTTTTCAAACCCCCTCGGTAAAAATCCTGGATCTGCTACAGTATTTTTTGTACAATTTTTTATCTGAATGCGATAGCTGAGTACTATAATTCTTCGCTCGATCAATTCTTGCCATCACGCTCCTGCTTTAGCGAGTGGGCAAAGTTTCAGGATTCGAGTCTTGCCGCCACTTATTAACAATATCTTAATTTTAATTTTAAAATATCAAGTTAATCTAATTCAATTTAGCTTCAAAGATTAGACAAATTGACTCTTGAAAAGCGGAGGTAGTACTTGAAAAAAATTAACCACACGTGTTATGTCATATGTGTACCAAATAAAAAATTAAGCTTAAGGAACACTAATTAAAGTGAGGAGAAGAGATATAAGTTTTTATATAACATCTGGTTTGGGGAAAATATTATGTGGGGTTAGTTTATTTTGTATTTATTTGTGGCAAGATCAGTTTCAACTTTTGTTGCCCAATTATTAGTTTGCTTTGAATTGATTGTGATGATTCTTTTGGGAATAGTGAATTGAGGGACTTAAACTTTGGATATTAGGTGAAGGAATTTGTGATAACGGTAGGACAGGAGGAGCAAGCGGAGTTCCATGGAGGAGCAATGAAGGCGCCAAAGGTTCTTGCTGACATTGTGGAGTCAGTGGCAGCTGCTGTATATGTCGATTGTGGCTTTGATCTAAAAGCTCTCTGGGTGGTTAGTTGCTATCTCCTTTGGATGTTTAGATTTATTTGTATATCATGCTTTCTGAATTCTGTTTTTTTTTTTTTCCATGATTTTTTGTTGTAGCTCGAGAAAGTATTTGTGTGGAGTTAAAAAGTCTAGGAATTGTGCAGTGCTTAATATAAGATTCTTTATAAAATCCCCTTTTCTTCATCAAAAATAATTTTATAAAAATGGTTTGCGAGCTGTTGCACAGGAGCTGGGTTTATCCTGTGCACACCCGAAGGGTAGCGGCTGCGGGTTCCCATGTCATCAAAAAATGGGGGCTATGTGTGAGTTGTCAGTAATATTGTCAGTTTCAGTCTTGACACCTTGTCCGCAAATGCTTCAATACATCTGTGTGCGTTAAGAAGAAACGACTGAGTTAACTGTTACTCCTAAAAAGAAGTCATTTTATTTAGTTTTGGCACTATACAAAGCTGATATCCATGAAAATAAATATTTAGTTTTTCTTTTCTTGAATGTCATGTTGGATCTGTTTACAACGAAATATGTTCATGTGACCTAATGAAGCAAGGTTTTGAAGTTGTGTGTGACTGTGTGTGTGTGTGTGAGAGAGAGAGAAAAAGAGTGTGTTTGTGTGTTTCAAATTTACTAATTGAAATTTGAAAATGTTATGATATTGAAAAAGAAAAATGGTAAATTCGCATGAAAGGAGTGTTTCTTCTGTCTTTTCATTTTTGCATTATTGGAAAACCAATCATTTTTTTTTTTCAACCTAGAAATTTGGTATTCTTGTCTTACAGATGAGAAATGATATCCTGATTTTCTTATTAGTTTAGTTTCATTTTCTGTTAGATATTTAGAGGCCTGCTCGAGCCTATTATCACGCTGGACTTGTTGTCACAACAACCTCAACCTGTAACCATGCTGTATGAGCTTTGCCAGAAAGATGGACACCAAGTTGATATAAAGCATTGGAGAAAAGGAGAGAAAGACATAGCTAGTGTCTATGTTGATGGTCAATTTATTGTCTCCGCTTCTTCCGAGAACAAGGAAAATGCTAAACTTCACGCTGCAAAGGCTGCACTCAAAAAGTTGGCCTATAAATCTACCGGTAAGTTGGATATTGAAGTCGAATCAAACACTGAGATTGAAGGAGCAAAGCAGAAGCTGAATGAGCTATGTGGAAGAAAGAAATGGCCCGCACCAACTTACAGGTTTAAACGCTTCCTTTGAGAGATAAAATTGTTGCTCATTACAGTTGCATGCTGAATCTTTATCTGCAAAACTTAGTCCGTTCCAAAAAAGAAAGACAAATTTTCTAATTTTGGAAATAATTTAACTAAAATTTTTCATTTTACCCTTAATAGGAAGCTTTCTCTGCCGCACAAACTGGAACCATAGGGAAATCATATCATAGTACTATTTTCTTCTTTTGGCTGCATATTTCCTTGTCACTTCAGTTGAGGAAATTTGCATGGGAAATTGTAACACACGCTCAAACCTGGCTCAATCTTGAGCAGCGGAGCTGTCTATCTTTTATAGTAGATGTAGTCTTTGGGATATGATTGCGTAGAATAGGTTGGTAAAATTCTAAATACAAGAGAATAAAGGATGAAGTATGATATTAATGGATGTTAGATGTACTAAATTAAGAATATATGCTAACCAACCTCTAGGACTTTTCTTTAACGGCAAAGGTAGTACAGCTGGGGACGTGTGATAGGCGCATGTCACAAGTTCGAACTCTAGCTAGTGAACCAACTCTGGTATTTAAGTGGGAGTAGGGAGAGGGGCGGGTTATTATCCATCAAGTTTCGAAGCAGTAAACAATGAATATATCAGTTAGAATGAAGAATATGTTGCCAACTCAGTTAGAATAAAGAATATATTGCCAACTTGTACTTTTCTGGTGGCAGAAAAAAATGAACTCAATCAAATGTAGTTTCTACAACTATTCCTGGATGTGCGGGGTTTAATATTTCGAGTAGATTCGACTTCATATTTTCAGATCGCAATACGTGTTTTTTCGTTGTTTCTTTTTTCGAGTTTGTGTATCTAATTAGCAGATGTCTTTGTTGTTTTGCGGTAAACATGTTTGAACTGTGTGATACTGTGATTTAGTTTCCTACTTGTTTGCTTTATGATGGGTGCAGAATCGAGAAACAGGTAGGTCCTGCTCACGATAAGAGGTTTATATGTTCTGTGCAAGTTGCAGTTGCTGAAGGTGTGCTTTTTGTGACGGGAGAGGAGAAGTCGCGAGTAAAAGATGCAGAGAATTCTGCTGCTTCAGTGATGATTTGGGGTCTGCAAGATTCTAAGCGCAGTTAACGGTGCACTGTCTATGGTAGTTCAAATAATTGCATCTTTGGGCTAGGCAGACGGCAAGAAAGGTTGTAAAATGTGTTGTGTTATTAGTGTTCATATAATTTGAAATCGATGACTTGTTTAGTTTCTAGTGCTTGTGTGGCACTCTTCTTTGTTGCTATAATATGGTGAATAAGTAGTGAAATGTTGTTGTAGCTCCATCTTATCAGGATAATGAGATTTGGGCAGTACAAAGAAGATTTACACAGTTGTAGCACAAACTATTATATAGCACATGGCGAGATGCTTCACCTGTATTGCAGTTTTTGTCAAAAGTAAAACCAATTGAGGGAGCAAAGCTACTCGTTTTAAACCAACAGAACTTACTTTCTTCTAAGTTGCTTTCATCCTCCACTTGTTCAATAAACTCGGGGTTCTAAATTAAAGGAGAAATTTGAGAGTTGACATTAAAAAGTTGGGACTCAAGTTTCAATTATGTGACAAGAGAGACACTTTAGTGTTGATTATCCAAAATTTATTCTGCAAAGAACTTCAAAGTTTGGAAAAAAGATTTTGAACTAGTTGAGTAGAACTTGACTGTGGTTTTTTAATAAATAAATTGGCTTGGACATTACTGCAAAGGAGATATTCGATCCATTTGTTGTAAGTGGAGAAGATTGCTTAAGCCTTTTCTTTCGTCTGTATATATTATGGCTGAACTGCATTCTTTAAATATTCTATGAGATGTTTAAACATTTATTATCATGAAACATCCTGGTTAGAGATTATCAAACATCCTAAACATCTTAGAGATGCTTAATCATCTCTTAGGATATTTGAAGAACCTGAATTCTTTAGACAATCATTTCATGAATACAATTAATAGATAAAAGATATCGCAAACATTGTATCATTAAGATGCAAAGATCTTAAATTTACATATCAAAATATTTCAATTGTCCTGAGAGATATTTAAACATCAATGAAACATCATGGTCCGGAAGTATTCAAACATCCTAAACATCTAAGATGTTTCAAACATCTATTGGGATGTTCAAGACATTTTAGAAATGTCTAAACATCTCTTATGATGTTTGAAGAACCTGCAATATTCTTTAAACAATAGTTTGACGAAAATAATTATAAGGTAGATGTTCCAAACAACCATATCTTATCAGGATGACTCAAACATCCTAAATATCTCATAGGATATTTGAAACATTTAGTTAAATGATTGAAACATCATGAGAGATGTTTAAATATCTCTTAGGATGTTTGAATAACTGAATTCTTTAAATAATTATTTATTTATGTATTTGTGATATATATATATATTACTTATTTTAACAGCATATACTACAAATTTCACCAAAGCATCCCGTGTCATACAAATATTCTACTCACCAACCAAATACCCAAAAATATTTTCTAACTCTTGTGAAATATAACTTTTGTCGTACAAAAGACACCCTCAACGTCAATATTAAAAGAAAAGTTGAGACTGAAGTTGGTCATGCATATACGTTTATATGATACACACATCATTCAAACCCATACCACTAAGGAAATATTATGAGCAGTAGGTTAATGACCAAATAATTTCCATGTTTTAATCATCAAGATCATAGGATAGGAATACGTTTGGCAGGTAGTGGCCGAGCCAGAAAACAAACGAAGAAGCCAAGGGGATTCAACATGACTATATATACGTAAACAATAATTTTAATCTTATATATATTATGTATTTTTTTGACGACAGGTTCGGATGACCCCTTCCAGTGACCTAGCTCCACCCATGATAGCATGTATACGAAATTTGGAGTTGAACCGTTGTTTTTCTTATAAAATGCAACTTAAATTAAAACTTGAAATTACGGAAGTTCAATACATAAAGGAACTGATCGTGATGACCCAGTTCCAAATAATCTCGGCAAAAGTAAATAGAGCATAAGTGGAAGTAGAGTTCCGAAATATAATGTCATCTCTAACTAAAAGATCAATGCACATATTCTTTATTAATGATATGAATACTTAGAATACTATAATAGGTATTCACATTAGTGAGTACTAAAGGGCATGTTCAGGCAAGCTGGTTCCAAAACAAATTTAACATTTTTATAGATTTAATGAGGAACATCCCCAATTTCAGAAGTCTTTACATAGTACGGAATGGAAGCAAAGATCCAAAGATTGCATGCGAGTTGCTACATGGATCCATATAAATTACTGAATCTAATTGTCTGTATCAGTAACTACTATGATTAACCTAATATATGGAGAAATCCATATATAGTCTGGCTCAATATGCGCTGAACACAACTTAAAAATCTAAGCAAAACCTCCACCCTTCATGTGCCTCATATAAAATGAATTGCATCCCCATCCTTCATTCCTAGCTGTTAATAAGGAAAAGACAAAAATAACGTAATTAGACAAAAATGGTACTCCATCCATTTTAATTTATGTGGCACAGTTTGACTCGCCACATAGTTTAGGACGAATAAAGATCTTAAAACTTGTTGGTCTTAAATATGGATAACATTTGTGTGGATATAACATTTTAAGACTTGCGTCCTAAATATGCCATAACGTTTGTGTGGTTACACAAGCTTCTTACTAAGAGTAAAATAAGAAGCGTAAAGTTAACTGTTTTCAAATTTAGAAGTATATCATTTTTCTTAGAAGCACATCAAAGTGTAAAGTTAAACTGAAAATGAAGGAATATATATATGTATGCCTCACGTGGTGATTATCTTTTCAAGTGTGTAAAGAGGAAATTTACCTGCAGAATGAATACATGACATGTGTTTTCTACATATAGTAAGCTATTAACCATGATTAATCAAAATATATTTTATGTCTTAATATACACTTGACCATACTAAATTAATGTCGCGTGTACAATTTGTTTTTGATAATATATACTAGATTAATGTCGTGTATACTAAACTAATGTCGTTTATACATTGTAGATAATTTTTTTTCTACGTGATGATTATTTGTTCAGGTGTGTAAAGAGGAAATTTACCGGCAGAATGAATCCATGATATGTGTTTTCTACATATAGTTAACTATTAATCATGATTAATCAAAATCTATTTTATGCCTTAATTTATAGTTGATCATAATAAATTAATGTCGTGTATACATGCTTTTTTTTTTTTTTTTTTTGTTGTTGTTGTTGTTGTTGTGGAAAGAGGAGAATTTTGTGTGTGTGTGTTCTGGGTGGGGGGTTGGGGGGGGGGGGGGGTGGAGGGTGCAGTGAGTGAACAAACCTCAGCTGGAGTCTCCTCATTGTTGATTATAAGTCCCTCAAACAAGAATACATAGAATGCTAATGGTTCTTCCATGCTAAATCTTTTGTCTATGTACATATTCATGAGTTTCCCCAGAGGTGCATTTCTCCTAATTTTGAAATAAATAATACTTCCATCCTACAAAAATATTTAACTTTAGAGGCAAGTCCAGAAACTGAATATAATATTAATTGTTTTTGTGTTTCTGAAAAATTCTGAACTAAACAAAAATCGTAACGTCTCCATAGGAGTTAATAATATGGACAAGCCAAAACGCAAGAAGATAATGACACTTTGTCAACAAATAGCTTACACACGTAGGAAGAAGAAACAACACACCAAATGTAATTTCACAGGTCGGAAAAAAATAATAATTAAACATATATTTATCAATACTGTGAGGAGTTTTCATTTTCTCATCTTTGGTTGATCAAAATATTTTTTTAAACATTTTCGAAAACAAGTTCCTTAAAAACGAGGAAACTTGTTCTCCGCCTTACTATATTTAGCCTAGCCGCGAGCAATCTACCTTTGTGATCTCCTATATTTCGCCAGAGATGCTTCTCTTTAATTCAACTAGCATTTGCATTTCTCCCAATCCCGATCTTCTTAGTTCCATAAGTGGTTTTATAAGTTCGTTGTCTCCTCACCCCCTCCGTCCCTCCCTCCCAAAACCTCGCCATTCCACCCCCTGAAAACCCCAACACCCCACATATTGTCTTTATAGATTATATAAAAATTCTTGGGACAATATTTTCTTTTTCTTTGCTTACTTATATACCAATCACTAGAAAATAAGTTAGAAACTCACTTATTTTTAAAGAAATCATTTTCTAGAAAAATATTTTCCATGTAATATTTCCTTCATACCAAACACACTCTAGATATGTCTTTCTTCCATTATCTATTGGAGTTCATCAGATTTATTTTCTGTAGAATAAGTAATCCCTTGCCTCTTTCATCTACTAACAAATCACCTGCCCCTCCTATCAGCTTATGTTAATTAAGATAAACTATATAACGCACACTGGCTACATTAAATTTTACAGCTTTCAATTAATTTTGTCCCACTAAATTGGAAAATAATTAATTATGAGGGTTTACACTTGAGAAAAGGGAAGGAAGGAACTGAACTACCGAAGAAATGAAATGTGAAATGTGAAATGTTACACCTCGTACTTTCGTACGTTAAGTATGTTCGTGAGTTGGTTGTTATAGATTTGGAGAGTGAAATTACCTTCGAGGTTTTATGAGATTAGACGAGTTCATCTTGAGTATACGAGGGTTTAAGTTCATGCTTAGTATGTATTGGAAGGATAAGAGGTTGAATGAATCGACGAGAATGCGTTTCGACAAGTTGGGTTTTACTGTCCAATTATACGGACCGTATAATTTTTACGGACCGTATATCCGGTTGACCTCAACTATATTTTGATAACAGTGGGGGAGACCAATGTTGGCATTTTACGGTCCAATTATACGGACCGTAAATTTAAGTCGACGGCAGTTCTTTTTTTTATTTTATATATATATATATATATATATATATATATATATATATATATATATATATATATATATATATATATATATAATTCATACTCTCCTCATTTTATCTCATTTTCTTCATTTCCCCAGACCTCTAACACTTCTAGAAACCCTCTCCATCATATGTAATCAACCCCCCCCCCCCCCCCACAAAAAGTGAAGTTAAAGAATTAAAGTGAGAATCAAGTGCTAAAGGTTCCCTAGTGTTGATTGAAGCTTGTTTTTCCTTCTGCTAGTAGCTTTAGAGGATACTTCAAGGTGAAGTAGTCTTAGAGTTGTTGTGTTCTTGAGTGCTTGAGGTAAGAATTCATCTTACTTCCATGTTTATGAGTTTATGTGATGGTTATACTAGGTTGGAGGGAAGGAAGATGGAGGAAATGTTCAACTATGAACTTGAGTTTATGTTGAGTTGTAATCTATTTTGGCCATGATTGTTAATATATTTTTGAGCTAAAATCTTATTTTGGATATTAATTGATGTTGAGGTTGTTATACTTGGTGTATTTGGATGAAGGAGGTGTATAGGTGTCGTATGTGAAGCGTATATCGGGTCGTTTTATTATATATCTCTAAATATTGTTGATATAAGTTTAAATAGAGGATCATATGAGCTTGTTGTGTTGATTGTTGGTTGTTGGATGTGTGTGATGATTAAGAAATAGGGAAAATGCTGCCCATTTCGTTTTAGACTCGATTTATCGTTTGATATACGTGATATACTAGTACCATCTAAGCTTGTAATGCCTTCCTTTATTATAGGATTGGAGTACTAGTTCGACAGATTCGTTGTGGGATTGTGTTGACGACTTGAGGTATGTTAAGGCTAATGACTTGAGGTAAGTTAAGGCTAACTTTCCTTCTTTTGGCATGATCCATATGAACGAAATGTAAATATAACGCTACTCCATAATGATTCTATTCTTAACAGCTAGAGATGTTCTATGTTTGATTCATGTCCTTGTGATATTGTTCTTAGAAAGCTCCTCTCCAGATTTAGTGTGCTTCATAGAGTCACTTGTTGATGAAAATGCTATCCCATAACGATGTTCGGAGGTGTAACGACCTTATGTCACTGCGATAGATTCAGGATGTACTCTTATCATACTCATGCATTATTAATAGGTATACCATGACCACATATGCATTATATACGCTTATACTTATATGATATTTATATGGGTTATGGGAAGGTTACGGCGTTATATACGCACTATCACCTGATCAGCTGGTTATATGATGATGATTATTCCTACAGAGGCCAATGTGATACGATGGGATGCCCACAGAGGCTAGACAGGCGTCCTATATGCGCGCGCACACACACACACACACACACACACACACACACACACATATATATATATATATATATATATATATATATATATATATATATATATATACATATACATACATACATACATACATACATACATGCAGGCGTTTTATATGCATATATACAATACTTATGCATATCATTAGCCCTGAGAGGCAGTTCAGATATATAGGTTGCATTCCTTTTATCATATGTACTTTTAGGTCTCCTTTATGTTACTTTCACACCTTACATACGCAGTACTTTGTTTGTACTGACGCCCCTTTCGCCTGGATGATGCTGCGTTTCATGCCCGCAGGTTCAGATAGACAGGGTGACGATCCGCCTCAGTAGGTTGTCGTTCAGTTGATATTGGAGCACTCCACTTGTCTCGGAGTTGCCGTTTGTCTTGGTACGGTATATTTTGTTGTACATATGGGTATGGTGGGGCCCTGTCCTGACCTTATTATGTCATGTACTCTAGTAGAGGTTTGTAAACAGTTGTGGTACAGTTAGACGTTGTATGGACCTCTCGACCTATATTTTGTTGTATAGGTGTCTATGATGGCCTTGTCGGCTCGTACAGTTATGTCCAGCATGGTTATATATGTATGTCCTTTCGGGTTTGTCCCTTGTCAGTATAGTTCTCTTATGATCTTGCAGGTTACCATCTGATGACTCTCATGGTCCACCCTTGTGTACGATTACAATATGAAAGCATGTTTTAGAGGTGCTCGATAGATAGGGTCCGGGTGCCCGTCGTGGCCCTCCGATTTGGGTCGTGACATGAAATGAAAAAGAAGTCCATCATGAACTATGCTACTATAGTTTCATTACCGTTCAACAAAAGAATGCATCAAAAATCTTTACCGTGTCTTTCAAGGATAAAAGATCTAATTGGTTGTACAGCAATCGGCTATTCAATTCTTAGTTTAATTATAAAGGTTTTTTTTTTTAAAAAAAAAAATAATAATAAAAAAAAATTCTAAACCCGCCCCTGAAGGAATCTACATTTATCGCAAACCTAAAATAGCTTAAAAAAAGATACGTCTTTTTTATAAAGTTTAAGATTTTAGATGAAAAGCAATTTAGCAAAAGCTAGTCACCTCGATTTACAACGTATTAAAACCTACTTCCCTATGGCTTTATTCATTGGTATCCGAAAGGAAAGATAAAGAAACAAGTCTTCATTGCTCGTCAATTGATAAAGACAAACTCACTGAGTAATTCCTCATGTTGGACTAGGTACATAGTAAAGTAATTTTGGTGGCTAGTTGAATTTGATGTTGGTCATCCATTTTATTTGATTGCTTCATCAGATAAATCTCCTACACTTTTTAATGTTCATATGTTAAGATAAATACAAATTAGTTCACTAATCTAAAATCCAAATGATATATACATGTACTTGTGTATCCATCCAGATGTGCCCTAATTAAACGGCTAAAATAAAGGTCATTTAGAGTGTGTGCTCCTAATCAAATTTTAACCAATCAATAAATAAATGAAGGATGTAACAGGATTCCGTGCCATATATGAGTAAATATCTCAAAAGGTCACTCAATTTTGAATAATTATGTGGCAAAATCACTAAATTTTGCTACATATCAATAAAATCACTCAACTTTGGCCTTTACTCTCATAAAATCACTCAACTAAATGTGTCATCAAAGAAATTTGACATGGCAATATTAATCAATTTTTTTATGCCATGTAGATATGGACCCCACAAATAAAATAAAATAAATTCATATTTTAATTTTGGATATACATTTCAGTTTTTTCTAAAATTTAATGTATAAAAATTAATCTACTACTTTAGACACTTTACGTGAGAGCTAAGTTGTTAAATTTCAATTGACTCATTGAAAACACTAATGCCAACGGATTTATTTTTAACCTTAGTTCCAACGTATATTAACCAAAAAAATTGTTGTTTTTTTTTTTTTTTGGTGAAAAAAAAAATTGTTGTTGCTTACAAAAGGAAAGGGTCCAACCGGTCCTATGTGGCCTCTTCCTTTCAGCCAGACCAATCTTCACGTGTTTATATATATATATATATATATATATATATATATATATATATATATATATATATGTATTTTATTTTATTTATTTCTTAATTATAATAAAATTCATACATATTGATTTGGTGTAAATATCTTGTATGAGTAAGTCTTATCTACTAAATAGATATACGTAAACAAAGTAGAAAGATAAGAAAATAGAGACGAAAAGAAAGATTATAGAAGCCGAAAAGAAGGATAGTGCAATAAATAAATAAGAAAATAATTTTAAGAAAAAGATTAAGAGCACACATAAAAATAAGGTAGAAACAACAAAGAAAATGAGTTTTAAATGAAGGGTTGGTGGGTGGATGTTGAGGTATTAAAATATGAATTTTTTATTTATTTGTGGGGTCCATGTCTACGTGGCATAAAAAAATTAATTAATATTGTCATGTCATAATTTTTTGATGACATATTTAATTGAGTGATTTTATGGGAGTAAAGGCTAAAGTTGAATAATTTTATTGATATGTAGCAAAGTTCAATGACTTTGCCAAATAATTTCTTAAAGTTGAGTGATCTTTTAAGATATTTACTCTGCCATATATAGAATGAATCTAGTTAGGATGATGTAACGACCCATTAGATCGTTTTGGCTAGTTTGACTACTTTACCTCTTTTGACCTTTTCCCTAGTTTCATTAGAGCATATTTGATTTGTGGGGAGGGTTGGTGCGATTCTCGAGGCAATTGGGTGTGATTTGAATGGGAAAATGGAGTTTTGGGGATTTCTTAAGTGTAGGTTGACCAAACCCAACATCGAGGGTAAATGAGTCTTTTTGAGATTTTCGTCAATTTCATTATGTCCGAAATGTCGATTATAACTGGTTTGAGTGGTTGGTTCGGTTCTCGAGGGTCTCGGGAGTATTTTGGTTATTTGGTTAGAAAGTTAATTTTAAGGCGTTTGGGGTTGACGGGGTCAAGACGACCTCTTTTGGAAATTCCGAGTGCGCGAGTGAGTTCATAGCATGCTTTTTAGTTAAGATGCATATTTGATTTGTATCCGAGAGGTTCCGGATAAGTCTCGGAATTTGGGGGTGAAATAGCAAAAAACCAGATTTTCTGGTTCTAGTCTTTCTGATGTCCTTCTTCGCGAACGCGAAGAAAACCCACGTTCGCTATGCTTAGTGGACCCAGAAGGGGTTGCATTGGCGATAAACGGCTCGCGTTCGCGTAGAGTTAAATGGCGTCTAGGCCGGATTGACCAACAATCACGTTCGCGATGGTCTAGTCACGTTCGTGTAGGCTTGGGCAGGGTCAAGGCTCGCGTTCGCGAGGGAGCCTCGCATTCGCAAAGGGTAAATCATATCTGGTCAGATTTTAAAACCCCAAAATCGTAATTTGACTACTCATTCACATAAGTATCGTTTAGGAGCTCGGCTTATGAAGATTTTGGAAAATTTTGCAAGATACATCTTTTGAGAAATATTCTAACCCTCCTTTTATGGTTATTTCATTAATTAGTAGAGATAGTAGAAATCATGATTTAAGAGTAGAGAATTGGGGTTTTTTTACCTTTAGGCCTGAAATGAGAGATTTCTCAATTAAGCATGAATTTGTGGAAGGATTTCAGTCATTTTTGAGATATAGGCTCTATACATCATGGGTAAACTAATTTTGGGTCTAATTTCCTATTTTACCATTCGTGAATCGGAATCCGATTTTGGGTGGCTTTTTGGTTTCAGATTTAAAGTGTGCTAATATGGATATCATTGGATTTGTATGACTTCCTGGAGTAATAATTTGACCTTATTGAACCCAATTTTCCAACGAAATTATGGATTTGACCTTTGGGGTTTAGAACGGGGTTTTTGGGTTGATTTTCTAGACCCAAAATTTTTATAAGGCAATGGGTATCGATTGACTCGTATTCTTATGCATAATCTGTGTTTGAACAGATTGGGATCGTTCGGAGGCTCTACGGAAGGGCATGGCTCTATTGTGATTTTATTAGACTTTTTACCAGGCATGTTGAGACTGTGAACCTCAACTTAAGCGTCTTGGTTGGTTAAAATTTAAGTAATAAGAGGGGATAATGGGGTGTGAGGGGGTTTCGATACTTGTGAGGTGACGAGCTCTTATATCAGATACCGGTGTCATGATAAGGGTATTTATGTAATTTCAATTGTATAGTCGGGTGTGAATGCCACACTTTGGGCATTAGCTGACAGCATAGATTGATTTGTGTCTGTGATTGGGATATGAGGTCCCTTATTTGCCGTTTCTATGCTGATTACCTGTCTAATTGTAATTATGCATTTCTCATCACTCTTACATAATCGTTTAAAAATGAAAAAAGAGCTAAAGAATGAGTCTTTATCGCTTAGCATTGGTTGCTTATCATGTTGCATGCCTTATTCATGCTTATCATAGTATCTCATGTGCATTTTATGGTACTAGTGAAAGGTCGGATGGAAATGATTCCGGACGGAGTGATGATGATATTTTGCGCCAGATTAGCTATATGACAGATAATGTGGGCCCAAGGCCGAGTGTTGTGAAGTGGAAGCCTAAAATGGCTAAACCCGATGTGATCTGGGAGATCTAAGAATATCGGGTGGTATATGGACCTCGCGAGTCCCCCATGGGTCACGATTTGTTAATGTTCAAACGTGTGTGTATCGGGACAACCTTGCATTGCACTTCACGTCATATCATTTAATATTATCTCTTGGATGTTATTTAGAATTGTTGAGTTATTTGCCTTGATTGCTTACTTGGAATCCGGACTTAGGCTTATAACCTAAAATTTAAGTGGATTATTGCGATTATTATTGTTATTACTGTGAGCTAATAGCGGTTAAGTGCCGAGTAGTACTCATAGGCCAGCTTTCATCTCCATTTGCATTATGGTCGGTCGACGATGCTACTGTGTACCCGTTGTTTTTTTGTACTCATGCTGCACTTGCTACACCCTTTTTTGTGTGTAGATTATATTGCTGGTACAAGTGGATCTCAGGACGCTACTACCCGTTGAGGGGATCTCGGGTGAGCCATCAGTTGATCCATGGCAGCAGATCTTCTTCAGTTATTTTTATTTCCTATCTTTTGTTTTGGACAGCTTTTGTATTTTTGGGATGTATTCCCAGACTTATACTCCACTTAGCTCGTTCTTATACTAGTGACACTGGATTCGGGGATGGTTGTACTTTTATTTTTGCATTTTTATGTCTATAAGGAGTTTTAAAGACTTAAAAGTTGACTTGTATGTTTATTCCGTTTATCTCTTACTTAAATTGTTTAATTAATGGGTTGTGGATGACTTATTGACTCGGGGACGTTAGTGCCTCACGACTTATGAAATTGGGTCGTAACATTAGTCGATTTAATCCTCCCAGCATCAGAAAATTATACCTAATGACATTGAAAACAGGTGATCTTGAATTTTTTATCCCCATTTTCCCACAAACCTTCAAGATCAAAACTCAACGGTTCTGTCTAGGGGAAAAACTAGTTAAACTAAACCATCAAACAAGAAAATCAACCGAAAAAAGAAAATAAAAAACAGACACACATGCACGAGGTTGGAAAAAAACTAACAAAAAGAAAAATAGACATGCATCCCAGGAAGAAAAAAAAAAAGGGAAAGAAAATTAGAGACCTCCGCCTTCACTGAGACGTCTATGTAAAGCGACTCCTCCTTATTGGTGGGCTCCTCCTCTTGAGTGACATCTGGAAAATTCTCCTCTAGAGTGATTACTGACTCCTTCCTTCATTGACTTCCGATATTCTTATTTTCTTTCTAGGATACTTCGCTCCAATGTCTTTTTCGCTCTCTGTCACACACACACACATGTAGAGCGCACGCGCTAATAGTATAATCTAGTGGAAGATTTCCTTTCTGTGTGGATAGGACCTGTAATAAACTTACAAAATTTAAAGGATGTGTAATTATGTTTTGTCCTTAAAATACAGAATTCTATAATTATCTTTTTTCCTTTATAGTTATACTTATACCATATTCAAAAACTAGGTTAATAAGAACGATAAGTGTTTAAAATTCCCTTAACTTAGCATAAATAGTTCAAAAATACACTTCTTCCACCTATCAGATCACAAATGCCCTTAACGTTATTTTTAGGTCTATAATTGCCCCTTTATTAACGGAATAATGACATGAAATTGATGATATTGATTAATTTGATCAAGTGACTTTCTTATTGGTAAACATAAAATTTGACCCGACTCAAAGATCCGACTGTCTATTCTAAAAAACCCAAACCCACATTTTTAGTTAACCCGACCTACTGTACTACATCACTTTATACCTTCGGTTTAATCTTGTTCGTAGATTCTAATTTCAATTCTTTAAATATACTGATTTCAGTTTTTAGTTCTTTTAAATTTTTTGTTTTTATTTTATTTTAAAAGCGTACTTCTTTGGTTGAATTATGCAAGTTTAAAAACCTTATATCTTGGGGTATCTGGTGGACGAGCTCTAGTAAGCCAATGCTTGAATGAAATGCGGAAGAGGATGTTCACAAGATTAAATTTTAAGGTTCTTGAAAATATTAATTAAGAATTTGTGTGTAATATTGTAGTTTGGGTTCATTAAGAAATGAGTCACTTGGTGGGTTTGGGTTTGAAGAGAATATATCACATCGATGACGGACGATAACCATGGGCTCCTTATAAGGCTTGGACAATCCTCCTCCCTTTGAGTTAGCTTTTGGGGTGTGAGTTAGGCCTAAGCCCTAATTTGATATAGTATCAGAGCCAAGCCTAGGCCCAATATTAAGCGGGGCCCTAAAAAAAGAGAGGTTGGGGCGGGGGGGGGGGGGGGGGGTGGTGATGTCGCGAGAATGTCCCTGAACCAATTGACCTGTCACACCCCGAACCATGGCCTGGGACCGACACAATACTCGATGCCTGACTCTATGTGACCGAACGAACCACATGACTGACTGAATCAACATGGGACATGTATTGAAGTGGAATATAATTTGAAAGATGAATAGTCTGAATCATAACTCTTTTAATCATAAGTGCGAAAAAATAGTTTGAAACATAGTTGTGTAGCCCACAAGGCTAAATATAACTGAACACTGAACATGACACACTAACTAGTCTATGAAACCTCTGACATGAGTCTGAAATACTGAACTGGTGCTGGGACAAAGCCCTAACATACCTGATTGTCTAACATGACATAACTGCTAAAAGTAAAGACAATGCCTGAAGTATATGGGGCTCACCAACAACTAATACAATGAAGTCCTAACGAGCAGACCCGCTATCTTAAAAATATGTATATGTATCGTGAAATGCAGGCCTCGGTCAAAAGGGACGTAAGTACACTGGAATTGTACTTATATGTTAAGCAACTGAATGAAAGAACTGTAAGTAGGGTGATCGGGGAATGAGATAGCCCAAATCAATAACATAGATGCATAAGTAATATGAAACTAAAATTATAACTGTATGTTGTCAACTGTAATTGAATACTGTAAAGCTGTAACTGTAACCGAAACCTAGACATGACCATGATCTGCATGATCAAGCTGTAACATGAGTAAAACTTTTTAAGTATATATATCTGTGGGAGAGCCATAGTATGACCGACAACATGAAAGCACCACGTGAGCACGTGGAGTCTGGTACCTAGCCTGACGAGCAGAGCAATCCCATACCTTGTCGGGGTGTAAGACATGAACATAACATGAATTGATCCAATCAATAAACCTGAAGGAATCATCCTAATTGGGTGGAGCGATCCTTATCCTAAGTTGGCATATGTAGTTTTAGGTGTTTAAACCTTCTTGGTAAATCTATGATACTCCCAAAATGTGAACATGAACATGGTTGGCTTAAAACCCATGGATTTCATAAACATGATTTGTATTTCATAAACACAAATATATATATCAAATGTATTTTCATGAGACATGGAAAACATGTAAAATCCTTGGAGTAGAGTAACATGGGGTTATGACTTGAAATTAAGAACTCACGGACTTCAAATCATGAGTTTACATGGATTACAGACGGATTCATGAAAATCAAAATGATATCCATGAATATAAATACTGAAACATGTTCGATCATGACATATACTGTATATAATTTCATAAAGACATGTATCTAGGGTTATCATGTATTAAGACCAAATACCCTAGAAATCTGATAAAAAACATTGTTCATGAATCAAACATAGCGTGGGGAAGACAAAGATGTTCCCACATATGGATAGAAGTCCTACATACCCAATCCAATGAATTATCTTGCTTCTCTGACGAAGAATACCCAAACCTTAGCTTTGAATCGTTGGAGAAGGATTACTTGTTAATCCAATGTTTTGTTTAAGAATCATGTTTGGATCATGTATTTAGCACTAGGATTGATTAGGAATCATGGAGATGTTCTTACCTTGATGTGGGAGGTTTAGAGGAGCAAACAATCATCCTTTAAGCGTTTTCTACGAAGTTGGAATGTGTGAGAAATGAAATTTCGAGTTAAGTGTTGAATTTATAGGACGAGACTTCCGAGCTGCCTAGCATTGAGTGAGCTCCAAAGCAAAGTGTGACCTTTCTATGGGCTTCGCTCAGCGAGGTCCTACCTCTCTAGCTCTGCGAGCTCCTAGGTCCATTTCATACTTAGCCAAAATTTTACGTTTTTTGACTTTGTCAACAACGTCCAGTAAAATGGGCACAAAATTTTGTACAAAGATCCGTTTGAGATCTACCTTATATGGATGGCAGTGTATTTCAAATGGATACAACTTTCATGTGTTAAGTTCTTTCCAATTCTCAACGGATATTCACGTAAATAGGCCAGAAGGCGGACCTATCATAAACTTAGTCGATTCTATCGAATCTTATGCACTTCACTATTCGCCTTGGATTTCAAAGCCACTATTTCCATCCAAATTCATCCCGATGGGACTTCATATGGCTAAAATGTCACACTAATACTCATTTAACACATTCACACCTAACTCGAATTTACGGAGTTTTACATTATCTCCCCCTTGGAATGATTCGTCCTCGAATGATGGGTCATAGTTCTCATGGTCTAAATTGCACGCCTTAAGGACATGGTTGTGTGAATTTTGGACTGAATGTTCACTAAACTGAACAAAATAATAGGCTGAATGAATACTTAATTGAATGAGTACTAAAAGCGAATGAATACTGAATTGCATGAACACTAAAGGCGAATGAGTACGGAACTGTTTGGATACCAAACTGAAGGAATATTGAACTGACTGAGTACTAGAGACATGGAGATTATAGTTTAAGTCTAAATACAAAGCTGCCATGAATATTTGAGTGCTAAAGTGATATGAATATTTGAGTACAATAAACATGAATGTTATAACATGAGATATGAATACTGGAATGTGAATGTCGTGTCATGAGATCAGAATACTGGAAATATGAATGTTATAACATGACACTGAGTGTATAGAAACCAACTCTGGTGGAAATTTTAGCTCGTAAGCCACTTGACCGGTCCTTCGTAGGATCCTGTATGGTCTAATATATATGGGAGTAAGCTTTCCTTTTCTTCTCAAATCGTACGACACTTTTCATAGGCTAAAATTTTAAGAAACTCCCAATCATTAACATGAAACTCTGAATCTACACCGCACTTCTGAATAGGACTTCAGGCAACTCTTAGCCACTTTCAAACGCTCCTGAATCAATTTAACTTTTTTTATCCATAGCCTAATGGACCAAGTCTGACCCTAGCAATTCTGTTTTGCCAACTTCTTACCAACTAATAGGTGATCTACAACTTCGCCCATACAAGGCTTCAAACGATGCCATCTTGATACTGGCATGATAGCTATAATTAGAAACAAACTCAATAAGGGGAAAATGATCATCCCAATTACCTTTAAAGTCTAGGTCATATGATATCAACCTATCTGCAATCATCCATATATTGCGCTTTGCCTGACCATTTGTCTGAGGATAGAAAGTTGTATTGAGAGTCAACCTGGTCCCTAATTCTTTTTTAAAGGACTTTAAAAAATTTCAGTGAATTGGGTACCACGATCTGAAATAATGGACTCTGGTGTCACATGCAATCTGATGATTTCCTGAATATACAACTTGGTGTAATCTTCTATTGAATATGTGGTCCTTACGGGCAAACAATGTGTTGACTTAGTAAATCGGTCCCCGACCGCCCACATCGAATCATGTTTCTGAAATGAGCGTGGTAAACCTGTTATAAAGTTCATGTTAATCATCTCCTGCTTCCACACGAGAATATCAATATTTTGAGCCGACCCACCAAGCCGCTGATGCTCGGCTTTTAATTGTTAACATTTTGGACACTTGGCCGCAAAAATCTGCTACGTTCTTTTTTATATCGTTCCACTAGTAAATCCCTTTAAGATCATGCTACATCTTGGTGTAACCTAGGTGAATAAAATACGTGGAACTGTGTCCTTCTGACATGATTCTCTCACTAAGTTCATCCACATCTGGAACACATAACCTGCCTTGGTGCCTTAAAGTACCATCATCCTCCCTTGTTCAAAAGTCGTTGTCTCATGCTTGTGAATACCCTCCTTCAGCTACAATAAGTAGGGTTCATTAAACTGCTTTTCTTTCACTTCGGCTACTAAGGAGGATTCAGCTCTGTTCTAAACAATAACTCCACCATCTTCTGAGTCTAAGAGTCGAACTCCTAGGCTTACCAAGCAATGAAATTCTCTCACCATAATTATCTTATCTGCCTCGACATGAGCTAAACTCTACATAATTGATTTCTTTCTGAGATAATTCTTGAAATACTCATAACATTGTTGTGTGCTAAGTCTTTGACCATAACCCTGAATAATAAAGTCTTGTACAATGGTACTCTCCTTGTGACACATAACTGGGCATGATCTTTTAGCTTTCTTGCGATTGCTTATTTCATAATAACTGACCTTGGAATAAGTTGATCAATGATCATTTTACTCACTTCGTGTTTCTTTGTACATGCGAGGCACATTCCTTACGGAGGCTATCTCATTATGACCTCATTACTGAACTGAGGTTCTTCATATCTCATGCTAACCCTTCGGGTTTTCAAATATTGAACTGGACTTACTGATGATGTGCACATCTCTCCCTTAGATCAAAGGTTAAGGTCTTATACTTGCAAATCCTTCTCACTTGTTGGGACCCAACTAACTTTCCCTATCTCCTGCAATTCTTTGCACTTTGTGTTGTAAATGACTCATCCTTCGACTCACTTCTGAACAATCTTCCTAACAAGAAAAACCGAATTACTTACCTGGATTGGGATCCGAATTACTTACATGGACTGAATTAATGGCATATTTTGTCTTAATGACTTAACTATGCTCTCGCTGTCAGTCTTAAGGAAGTCCCTTTCTAATAACTCTCAAAGACTATTCTTCTCTAGTTTGCTCTCTTACTGCCTAGCTGATTTTTCTTCTTCCACTGTCTCTGTACTTTGAGTTTAACTTCAAATATCTGGGTTCTAACACGTATTTGGTGTATTCAAATTGTTACCTATTCACTAGTGTTAACCTGACTGGGGAAATCAAATGGTAGCTCTACTAGCCCGCTGAAATTACTAATTCACTGTATCTTCTCAAAACTTATTTACTATTCTTCCACTAACCACCTGCTAGCATCATGTTCTCTGGTTCTGCTCTGAATACTAAGGTGAAGCATAAGGTTATTTCTAACTTCTCTCATCGTCCGACCCTGTTCTACGGTTATGTACTATCTTTCCTGAAAAATAGACATAGATCAAACTTAGGCCAATTATATCTCTCTTAAATGAAAGATTGAAATACCTAACCCCAAAAATTTTATACACTTTAAATTCATGTCAAACTATACACATCTGTGGTAACACTTAGTCACAAAACCTAAGAGGAAACTATCACATCTTATCTCATAGTAATATCTAATTCTCTAGTAACTTACTAACGTAGTACTTTCTAGTTCTGATCTGAATAAACTTGAACAAATAAAAAATTATTACTTGACATTCAATATCGTTTACTCTTGATTCTCATGTTACACACAATCTCTTCTTAGTCATGTGCATAGGTTGTACGACAAAATATACATGCTGAAAAACAAAAATTGAGACATTTTTGAATCATAGGTGATTTTCCCTTAGGCTCTATTATGTTCAAAATCATAATGATCAACTTATGCCCTTTGCGACTAAATTCACAACGTGCTTCCTTATGGGGTCTTACATTAGAGCTATCATCAGCATACTTGTGGCGATATATGGGGATGTGCCTGAGTCCTGATGACCTATTAAAACATACAAGCAGTTCTGACCTCTACCTATATTACCAGACATAGCTGCATTATACCCGGCTTGGGCTCGAGAATTACGGGGAGCTACTGAATTTGTGGACTGAGCCACATTTTCTCTGGTGCCTTTGTCTTACTGATGGGCAATCCCTCAGATAGTGACCCTACTAGACACATCCAAAACACATATACACGCCTGAGTGATGCACCCCTTGGTGTCTCCTATCACACTTATTGTTTATAGGATTCAAAAAATCGTTGTGGCCCACACAACCTGTGTTTGAGAGCCTGGTGCTCTGAAGCTCTATTACGCTGCAACGGGCACCGATCTATCGCGGATCTCGGGACTAGTCTTATTGCCGGGCGATGGAGTAGGTCCTAATGACCTCCTGCTACAAAACACTCTGCCTGCACCTCCCTGAGATCCTTCATGATTTACTTTTCAAGTAGACTTAGCTCTTTTGTTAATTTCTCTATCTTTCTTTGCCTTCAATTTCTCATTCTTCTTCCTTAAGTATGTCGTTATCATTCCGACTTTCACATCCATGTCTAAGCGCCCTTTTCAAGTGTTGGGTTGACCAAAGTCAACATCGGGGGTAAATAGGTCGTTTTGGAAATTTTGTCGATTCCATTAGGTCTGAAATGTCAATTATGACTGGTCTAGCGGTTGGTTCGATTCTCGAGGGCCTCGAGGGTATTTTGGTCTTTTGGTTGGAAAGTTAGTTTAAAGGCGTTTGGGGTTGATCGATCAAGGTGACCTCTTTTGGGAATTTTGAGTGCGCGAGTGAGTTCGTAGCGTACTTTTTAGTTAAGATGCATATTTGATTTGTATCCGAAAGGTTTCGGATGAGTCTCGAGATTTTGGGGTGAAGGGGTGAAAACCAGATTTTTTCTGGTTTTCAGTGATCTGGTTTCCTTCTTCGCGTTCGCAAAGAAGCTCTCATGTTCGCGAGAGGTGGGGACTAGACGGGTCGTGTTTACATGCAAGGGCTCGCTTATGCGTAGAGTAAAGGGGGTCTAGGTCGAATCGGCTGATCCATCGCATTCACGATGGGCTGGTCGCATTCACGTTGGCCTAGGCCTAGGTCGGGTCGTAGATCTCGATCGCGAGATGGGCTAGTGTTCGTGAAGAAGGTTTAATGGCTGGGCAGATTTTAAAACCCCAAATCGTGATTTGACTCCTCATTCACATAAAATTCATTTGGGAGCTCGGTTAGAGAGGATTTTTGGAGATTTTTCAAGGTAAATCCATTGGGTAAGATTCTAACCCTTCTTTTATGATTATTCCACTTGTTAGTAGAGATTCCCATGGTAGAAATCATGATTTAATAATAGGGTATTGGGGGTTTTGAACTTTATGCTTGAAATGAGCGATTAGCAATTAAGCATGATATTGTGGATGGATTTGATTGATTTTTGGTATTTATACTCTATAAGGCATGGGTAAACTAATTTGGACTGAATATCCTATTTTTCCCTTCGTGGCTCGGAATCCTATTTTGGGTGACCTTTTGTGTGTGGATTGATTGTATGCTAATATGGGTATCATTAGATTTGTATGATTCCCTAGAATAATAATTAGACCATATTGAACCCGATTTTGTAACTAAATTATGAATTTGACCTTCGGGGTTTAGAACGGGGTTTTGGGTTAAATTTGTTAGAATTAGCTAGACTAATGGATATATAAAGTTTTAATGATTGACAAAAAATGAACAATGACTGACCATGATACCATGAAAAGGAAACCAGGTCTGAACAAAGCTAGACTATGGCTGATTGAAGCAGATGTTCCAAACACAGTGCAATGTCTGAATGAGAAAGAATGCAATGCACATGGAACTAGTACAAAGACCTGACTGATCGCAAGAGACAATTACAAGCAATGCACACGAATCAGGTTCACAAACATGTTCTATCAGATACAGACAAGCACAGTCAAAGAGGTGAAGACTATGAACTAGCCGGGCACATAGAGATGTTCAATGTATAGCAACAATAACAACAATAACAACCCAGTGAAATCCCACAACGTGAGGTCTGGGGAGGGTAGAGTGTATGCGGAACCGACTCACCAAGGTAGGATGAGTTTGTTTAGAAAGACCCTACTGCTCAATAAAAAACGTAAAAAGCATAAAAAGAGGTCGAGATAAGGCCAAGAGATTCAAAGCGATATGGAAATGCAAATAACTAAAGCGACTAAGCCATGATGAAGTAGTTTGTAAAGGAGCAGTAGCTATCACAGATAAAATAAGATAATCAAAATACATAATAACAAATAGTAGCAGAAATCAAAGTACAAAAACTTATATCGCGATAAAGTGACTACTAATATGAAAGGATAAACGTTACTATCTACTAGCCTTCTACCCTAATCCGAGTCCTCCATACCCTCACTCTTATCTAAGGTCATGTCCTCGGTAAGGCTAACTAGCTAGCTATATCTGTCTAATCACCTCTCCCAATACTTCTTCCCCTTTTACTACCCCTACCTCTTACGAAACTATCCATGGCCAACCTCTCGCACCTCCGCAACGGGCATCTGTGTCTCTCTCTCCACATGTCCAAACCATCTCGGTATCGCTTCATGTCTTGTCTTCCTGACCCTCCCACCTTGTCTCGGATAGCCTCATTCCTAATCCTGTCACTCTGGTGTGTGCCCACACATCCATCTCAACATTCTCATCTCGGCAACTTTCATCTTTTGAACGTGAAGTCTTAGCGTAGCTGCCCACTCCGCCCCATACAACATAGTCGGTCTAACCACCGCTTTGTAGAATTTTCCTTAAGTTGTGGTGGCACCTTCTTATCTACGCCCTCCGGAAGCGAGCCTCCATTTCATCCACCACCTTTTAATACGGTGTGTGACATCATCGTCAATCTCCCCATGCCTTGTATAATAGACCCAAGATGCACGGCTACTTGTCTTAGGATGACACAGGTACCAAGCCTCATTTCCACGCCGGCCTCTTGAGGTGCTTCAGCGAACTTGCACTCCAAGTACTCTGAGTCTTGGTCCTACTCGGCTGTCGAAACCTTTAGACTCCCGAGTTTGACGCCGACCCTCCCGGCTTAGCGTTGACTCCGCTACGAGTCTCGTCGATCAAGACTATGTCATCCGCGAAAAGCATACACCATGGCACCTCGCACTTGAATATGCCGTCAATTCATCCATCGCCAAGGCAAATAAAAACGGACTAGGCGATCATGATGCAACTTCCATCACAATGGGAAGTGCTGCGGAGTGCTATCCTCTTTGTCCTTACCCTGGTCTTGGGTCCTGATACGCTCAAATTACACCTATTAATGGTATAACGCGGACGTTGTCAAATATAGTAACCCAACAAGGTTGGGGTTGAATCATGAGAGAATAGGGTGTGAAAAAGGTTACTAAATTCGTAGATTTCTATGTTTAGGTCTAATGTCTTAATCCAGGTGATTTTGGTAGAAATTGGGTTTGTAACTAACTACTAAATATTGATTTGGTGGAAATTTATGGTAAAAGAAACTAAGGTTGTGTCCCGTTAGATAGGGTGTATGATCATGGGTATTGGGTTTGATATCTTCTAATAAACATTATAAAAGCACTTAATTTCTATGGAATCTCTACTATTTCCCAAAAAATAAAGATTATATCTTTCATGATTTTTCCCAAAAATAAGAAAGTGGTTATGAAGAATGATTAATCACCCAAAAAATTTTCCTTTTTCCTAAGTGAATTTATTAAGCAAAGTTTAAGCTTTTAGTTTTTTTTGTTTTTTCTTTCCCAACCCTTTTTTTTCCCAAATAAATCAAGGTTTTGGGGTTTAACCCAAAGTTTTCAACCATTAATTATGAATGAAAAAATGAAGAATAAACAAACCCAATAATCCATTATTTGTATATCAATCACAACCCAATCCAAAAAACACCCATCAATTTTGGGGTTTACAACCCTTTTGTTGGGGGAAAATTTGCTACTCCTGACAAAGAACAAGAAACAAAAAAAGAATTCATAATTGCTTACTTTTGGGTAAA